>NC_056727.1:823583009-823745509 GCF_019279795.1 Protopterus annectens | reverse complement strand
GCTGTGTGTGGAAGCAATGGAGAAAGGAAGAAGCAACGGAGATCTTCCTTTCTCTGTTGCTTTTTTTAAAGCTGTCTCGCTATTAACATAGCTAGACAGCTTTAAAAAAAGCAATGGAGAAAGGAAGATCTCCGTTGCTTTTTTAAAGATATCTCGCTATGTTAATCCCTTTTAACACAGCGAGATTACAGCAGCGGAGCTTTTCTGTTCTCCGTTGCTGTGTAACACACACACAAAAAAAGACATACTAATGGAAAAAGTCCGGGCGACCGGACCTTTTTCCATTAATATAAGTCTGATTTACAACGGGCATGCTGACCAATCAACGTGCATGTTTTGGAATGTTAATGGGGGGGGTCATTGTATAATTCCAAAGTTAGTATATTGAAGTAAGGTGGTAACCCCATGCAGAGGTAAGAATGCTTTTTATTTTTTTTTGTTCATTTATTTTTTGTCCTATCAAACTTTCAGTCAGTTTGTTTTATCAAGCTGAAGCTTTAATTGGTTTCATCTCAACAAGAGTAGTGGAACAGCTATAAGTACAGGTATATAAAGCAGGAATACTTTAAAAACCTATAAAGAATGTTTCTTCCTCACTGCAATGAGCTTTACTTTCTGAATCAATAATATTTGTATGATATGTAACCTTAGATTTTTATTCTGATCACATTTTAGAATTCTGGTGCCTTTTAGCTCTGTATAGCTTAATTAGTTGAAGGTTTTGCAGCAGAGGACAGAATCACTATAGGAGGACTATATATCCATACTTACAAGGCTCATTGAGCGGAAGGTCTCTGCTACTCCACATGTAAAGCAGCCTACATAAACATAAATAAGTCCAAAATGATTGCAAGTAATCTCATCCATCTGAGCTTGTATATACAGTATGTCTATTTGAATATATATTTTTTATAACTTGCACTGCCATGCCTGCATTATTCCACAGGTATATGTTTCTGCATCCTGTTGGTAGAGTACACTTGAGGTTCTAATGTATATATTTTTGCAAATTGCACTGGGGTTCAGATCCTGCATGGTGCTGGTTTGTTAGGACAGCACAGTGTCCTTAGGAATGCAGGAACATCGCTCTGTAATTCAAACTACCTAGAACTGCACATCTTCACATTTTACAGTTTGGGGGGGGGGGGGGGTTGGTTCCATGGTGTGATTGATCCTTTCTTTATTGTCATTTTTTATGGTATCTCACGGCTTCAGGTAGTGCCAGTTTGATAATAATGGATGTTGTTCTTCTTGTGCTTTAAGTGATCCTGTTTTATTGCGTTTAACTATTAACGCTCTACTATAACAGTTTTAGAGTACTGCACTAATTACTTTCTTACATTAATATTTCTGTATCCTGTCATATATTCCTGTAAAAGAAGTCAAACAGAAACATGCTGAATTTTACAGAGAACCCAATATTTCTAAGTGGTATTTGTATCCTGGCAACCACATATTAACCTTCTGTCCCTGAAAGCAAATTTATGTACACTGCTACCTGTAATGGTTTCTGAAAGCCTTTGTCATTTTTATCATTGTGTATATTGTGATTGCATATCAGTCTTTTATATGGAGACATCACAAGGCTCTTACATTTATAATAACAGTTTATTTGAGTAGGATTTCAAGCCATCAGAAAGACATGGGGGTCAAATTTTCAAGGGCTGTGTGAGACAAGACTGATTAGTCAGTAAATACATTTTCTAAAGTGGGACACTAATGCCTTTGATTTCCCTGATTACTGGTCTTTTTCACGACCTGCTGACCACTGCACATTTTTCAGGAACTTGGCAGTTGCTCTACAGTGCATTAGTATATCAGAAATGTTAGGCACCAAATTATGTCAAAGATATTTTCTTTCACTATGTTTATGAGAAAGTAGCTTTTGTTTAACTTGGTAAGACCTACTAGAAATACATAAGGTTTTTAACGATAACCACTAAAATTTGGCCGGGTCATATAATTTGCTTAGAGCTGCATAATATGCAGAAGGTGGTGGTGGCAATCCAACTAAGGACAACTGGATATGACTTTTTGTATGATAAAGTATGCATCACTTTCTAGCATGAAAAGGGACTAAAGTCATTGAGGTTACATTTTTGAACACAGTAGTTCCTGCTACTTCACTGGTAGGCCATGTTGCAGGACTATACTTAACAGCAACATTCTTCATGGCTTATGCATTTTTGAAGAATGCATTTTTATTAAGTTGCAGAGGATTAATAAAAAGGTACATCGTGTTACTTCACTTAAAGGTAATTTCAAAGTATGATCATTGAAGATGTACCACTCTTATGTTTTAAAATAGGCAATGTGACACATACCTCTCAGTTATCCAGATTATCACAGAATGTCCAGACTTTTGTATCTTATTTTTGGTCTGACCCTCATAAATGTGTGGTTTTCTGGCAGAATCATTGAAGATTAATGTCACTAAGTAATAACAGACATTTGAGTTTCAGACTTCATATCCATCAGAAAATGCATGCTAATCCAAAACCTTTTATTATATTAACTTTCTGAGTTTATAAGAGCAGTATTTAAAAATAGTTCCTGTTTTGGGGTTCTTTGTCCCCCATTATTTTTGATTTTGTTCAGATTGACAGGTATGAGTGCGAGGAAGAACTCTGACATACAGAAATATCTCTTAGGTTAGTGTATAGTAAACCGTCAGCTTTGGTGCTTTGCAACTATTTTACAAGTTACTCTGTTAATTTCTTAACACCCTTAGCCTGTCAGCATGCAAGTATATTTAAATTAAACTTAGTTTTGTTCCCTTGTCATTAGGAACATTACAAAAATGTACATACAGATGCAGCAGAAATTTAAAAGAGTGCTTACGGAATAATTTGCATAAACAAACAGATTGTGTAACTGAAAATAAGACACTATTTAGATGCATGCATTGTAGTTCTTGTTCATATGTAATGTTCACCTTATATATTGTTTGTCTTGAAAGAAAAAAATGCAAAATCAGAAGTTATATTTACATGTACTTCTGAGCCCTCAAATTAAGGGCATTATACATACAAACATCTGACTCAGTTACACAGCAATCCCTTACACTATTCTAGCATGTCGAAGGGTCAATTACTGGTGTCCTCTCCAGTTCAGCTGGTGAATCTGGGAATCTTGAGGCAATGTTACAACTGCCTCATGTACACAGACAACCCTCTCCTTCTCCCAACAAATACAAATATATGTGAGAGATGCAACTATATAGCCAAACTGGAGGCTGAGCTCCCTCGACTCTGTACTGGCAAAACCAGTCAGGAGGAGAAGGTAACCACACACACCACAAACCCAGTCTCACATAGACCTATCACAACTGCAAACCAAACACATAAACACACAAAAACATATTCGGAGGCTCTAATTAAAAATCTACCAAAACAACAGAGGCCTCCAAAGCTGACATCCAAGCAACCACTACCTCAAAACATAGCACATGCAACACATAGTTCACAAAGTCAGTGTGCCAAACAGTCACAGCCCTTAAGGCCAAACAACATGCCTGATACACTTGTAGTAGGTGACTCCGTAGTCAGACACACTGACGTCCCGCTCACCAGACTGAACAAGGAAAACGTTACAGTAAGCTGCCTGTCGGGCGTTAGAATCTGCCACATAACACAAGCACTCAGGTCATTCCAAAGCAAGTACAAATATGACTCAGTCATTGTCCATGCCGGTGTGAATGACCTGAGACGTACCTCCCTGGACAATATGAAAAGAGACATAGAGGAGCTCTCTGATTATGTAGCCCAGGCTGGTATGACCCTGACCCTGAGCAGCATCTTACCCTCACCAAGAATGATGCCACAGTACAAAGACAAAATGATCAGCTTTAACAATTGGCTCAATTACTGGTGTCATTCTAAGGGGATCCAATGCCTTTCTGCTTGTGATGACATGCTTGACAAGCCACGCTGCTTCGCAAGGGACGGCTTGCACCTGTCACCCCTGGGCTTCCGGATATTGGCCAAGGCTCTTGCCACCCCCATAGTGCCTTTTTTAGGCAAGGCTCAAAAGACAAACCCACCTCCCTAGAAAACACAAGTGGAAAAAAACTAAGGGTAATGCTGCTCAATGCCAGAAGTCTAAACCTCAAGATGCACACTCTTGAAGCCCTCCTCAGTATGGAGAACATCAATGTTTGTGCAGTGATGGAAACCTGGTTCAAGGCTCCTGAGAGCACCCCAGCACTACCAGGTTATACCTCATATCATGCTTTTCGGCCTCAAAACTTGGACCGAACCACAAAAGGAGGGGGAGTATCCATATTCATCAAAGATACCCACACCTCCAGGTTAGTGGCAATGCACGAAGCATCGGAGACCATCCAGGTGCAACTAACCATAGGCAAAACTGCCCTACAGTTTGTAGCATGCTACAGACCACCCTCTCAAACTCAGGAACCCCACTCAGCCTTCCTGAAGACACTGGAGAGTATGAATGTCTCTCCAAATACCATCATATTGGGAAATTTCAACTACCCAAACATAGACTGGGAGCATTACTCAAGCCCAAACACCCTAGCCCAAAGGTTCCTAGAATTCATAAACTCAAATGCGATGGAACAACTAGTCACCACTCCCACAAGAGGAGATAATATACTAGACCTGATCATCACAAACATGGGGACACAATGCTCCACATCGGAAGTATACCCCTCATTGGTGAGATCAGACCATAAATTAATCTCACTGGAAATCCACATCCCGCCCCCACCCCCAGCACAAAAGACCACAGTGAAGAATTTCTCAAAAGCTGACTTCACACTTCTTAAGACTGAAGTGGTATCCTTCAAAGCCCCTGGGCCAGTGGAAACCACAGCCCACACCACTGAATCCTTTATAAAAGCTTTTTACGGACACCTTCAAGAATGCATGGATCATGCAATCCCAAATAAAACCAAGACCCATTCCCCCAAAGGCAGGCGTCCTGTCTGGTGGACCCCAGCCATTAACAAGCTTTACAACAGGAGGAGGAAGCTACTACATGACAGAGCAAAATCCCCAAAAGGGAAGGCATCTCTGATCAGTACTAGCAAAAAACTACGATCACTCATAAAATTATCCAAGGCCAACTTTGAGAGAAAAATCACGAAAGACACTATAGACAATCACAAGGCCTTCTTTAGTTATGTTAGAAACCTGGGTGGAAACTTCCAGATATGCTCAGAGTTAGTCCAAAATGACAAAAAATACACTGAACCCACAGACATTGCCAACATACAGGCAGACAGGTTCAGTGAAAATCCCCCCCCCCCCAAAAGGAGAAATATCTATCCCAGCAGAGTGTAGCCTCCCTGACATCTCAGATGCCCAGGTGAGAGCCGCCCTCTCCAAAGCTAAAAACACAGCATCAATGGGACCAGACGGTGTCCTGGGTTGCGTGCAACATGAACACCAAGAGGAACTAAACCCGCACATAAGGCTGCTGTTTAATCTTAGCCTTACTACAGGATATGTACCCAAAGAATGGCATACAGCAACAGTGGTCCCACTCCACAAAGGAGGTGCTTCTACGGACCCTGGAAATTACCACCCCATAAGCTTGATGAGCCTGGTCTGCAAAGCTATGGAGAGGATCATTATGGAACTCATAAACAAAGACATTGGGGACCTACAGACACTGGATCCTACCCAATTTGGCTTTGTCAAGGGCAGATCCTGCCTTTTGAACCTGGTCGACTTTTTTGAAACAGTCACTAAGGCCATTGATGAGGGTAAGGCAGTTCACACAGCCTACCTTGATCTTGCAAAAGCCTTCGACACAATACCCCACTCGGGCATCATAGACAAGCTCACCAGCTTAAATGTAAACCCATATGTCATAAGATGGGTTGCAAACTGGCTCAAGTACAGAACCCACAAGGTCAGAATTGCTGGAGCCATGTCAGACTCTAAGCCAGTCACAAGTGGTGTCCCACAGGGCTCGGTCCTGGGACCCCTCTTGTTCGGCATTTATTTTTCCAAGGTGCAAGCAAACATAGGAGGATTGTGGCTGACAAAGTTCACAGATGACTGCAAACTGGGCGCTATAATTGACACTCCAGCGCACACAAGCATCCTTCAGAAAGGCCTCATAGAAACGGATAACTGGTGCCAGAGCCATGGCCTTAAACTGAACGCTAAAAAATGTATAGTCATACCCTTTGGGAAAAACAAAGTACCCACAAATTACCACATAGGTGGTAATCCATTAAGTACGGAAGAAGTAATCAGGGACCTAGGGACCCAAGTTGACAGTAACCTCTCATTTGACACTCACATTGCCAAGGTGGTTAGGAAGACCTTCTATATTACCCACCTTATCATGAAAGGATTCACATCTAGATCAAGAGAGGTCATTGTGCCCCTATACTCTTCCCTTATCAGGCCCATAATTGAGTACAATGCCCCATTTGGGATGTACCTTACCTGACACCTGCAGCAGTTAGAAAGACCCCAAAAGTACCTCACCAGGAGGATCAAGGGTCTCAAACATATGTCATATGCTGCCCGGCTGAAGAAACTCCATCTCTATTGAGTCGCATACCGCCTACTCAGAGGCAATCTGTGCCTGACGTATAAGGCCATGTCCAATCCAGAATTAATGGACATGCTCCACCTCAGAAAATCCATATCCACCAGAGCCACGAGAGCGAGAGATTTGAACCTCAACACAGAAATAAATAGGACGTGCTGGAGGGACAGATTCATAACCCAGAGGCTCCCTACACTCTGGAACAGAATCCCAGTCCTTGTTAGGCAGAGCTCCTCACTGACTCTCTTCAAGAGAAATCTTGATGAGTGGTTGGGAGATCGTAGGTTTACCCCAGGGGTCATTTCTGTGTCACTACTAGACAGAGGCACAGTAAACTAAATCCTAAATGGGCATAGTATTCTCATTCCAAGGGGTGATGAAAACCACACACACTCTGGCTAGGCTTATAAATGCCCTAGGGCAGATAGCCTAGTATGAATCTATGAACCTATGAACAATTTTATGTGCCAGATGTTTAACAGAGGGAAAACAGAATGTTCATCACACAGTAGGACACTGGAATATTTACATGACCCTAAAAATGGAACTGCTGCCAATGCATTTGCAACAGGGACCTCTCAGCAACTATCATTAATTCAGTCTGACTGATTCACAGATAATCCGAGTTATATTTTAAAATGTAGTTTGTGCCTGTAGTATCCCTTATGTGACCTAAAGAAAGTCAAAGCTATGTCCAAAAGTGTTTCAGTGGATATGAGTTTCATGATTATATAATAAAATATGCTTACTTATATTTATATCTAGTTTCATTTTACCATTTTTGGAGAAGTGCTACTCACTTATGTGGTGCTGGAGGGCTGTTTGGGCCAATGATTTGAAATTGTTCTTCTGAATTCAGCCACTACTAGGCCATGCCATATCTAAAAAAATGCAGAATAAATTTCTTTAACAAATGCCCAGCCCTGCACTAATGCATGAAATGTTACTGTACCATTCACATCTTTAATCATCAGACTAGCCTTGCCGGCACCCTATCATCCTACAATGAGTTTGGATACTCTGCTTTCTGTTTTAATCTATTCAAGTTGTAAAATCTTTGTCAGTGAGAAAGATTACAAACAATAATTCAGATGGAAACTCAATCACCATCTCTTACCATGCTGGAAATTCAGTTAGATGTCTCTTGAGTATTATAGTATTATGTAACCTTATTACTATAAAATGACCATCTCACCATGGAGTAACACATTACGTAGTATTTACAGCTGCTGCTCATTCTGTTATTACACATAATTCTGTAGCTAGTGTACATCTTTCCCCACTTTTTATTCCTTTTGTCTTGTGATTTGTGGTTTGGGTTAACATATAAACTTATTTGTATACACAGCCTACTAACTGAATACTTTTGCATGAATATACTTAGCAGCATATACTGCAGATGTCTATGGATGCTGTGGAAATGGAAGAAATGCATAGTCAGAGCACAGGTCATTGCACTAAGGGCTGTGGGGTCAGTAGCTGGATTGAAACACATTAATTGCATAGGTTGATTGATTACTAGGCAGTCTGCAGGCCATTATAAGCCAATTAACCAATAATGCAAATTAAAGTGTTCCCTCCATCCTCAAGGAGTACAATGTAAGATAGAGCTAATGAGAATTTGAGGCTGCCTATCCAATTATGCAGGTTTATCCTTAAAGTGGCAAGGGTGCTACTCTGCCTGATATGTAACAGGGGGATCTTTTTAAGTGGTGGGGGATGCACTGCAGTATGAAGCTATCAAGCCAATATATCTTTTTATCTGTTGGTGAAGGTTTAGTTCCTTTAACTAGGTATTTGAGTAAGCATTTGTTCCTTGAAGTAATTGAAGGTCAAGTAGGGTTGCATCTTTCATGGCTCAAAATGCTAGCCACAGATCCCCACAGAGGAGTCTATAGAAACTGCATACAGAGAGAGAGAGGGGACTTCCAGTCTGATCTGATAATTAAGATCTTTGATACCCCTGATCGTTGTTTAGCTAAGAACCTCTGAGATTTCTCATACTAGGGGATATGGTCAGACAAATACATACCAAAAGGGTCATTATGTTCAATAATTGGTCTGAGGAGACACGAGTAAAGGGGAACTAAGACTTTTCAGAATCTAGAAGAGATGCTTGTGGAAATGTGATGTTCAAAAGATAAGGCATTATCAACTAGAGTGGCTAGAGCCCTTACAGTCTTATCTGATTGGAGGTCTGTGTCACCCACATGGTGTGGACAAATGTTTTATTCACCAAAATTAACAATACTACACATTGTTTTCACATTTAATGTAAAAATGTTGTCCTTGTACCAGTTATCATTGTCTCACCCACCTTAGAGCAATTATGAATCAGTGGAAGAACAAATAACAACTCCCGGTTTACCAGTGACTGCAAACTTAGATAACTGCTGGACAGGACTATTAGCTTGATGATCTGAAAAATAGATACCAAATAAAGGAGGGCCAAACACTGGGTCCTGTGATATACCATGGGTAACCTATTTGCTTTCAGAAGTGGCACCTGCAATTCTTGTCATATGACTTCTGTCAGACAACCATTTAACTATCCACCACACAATCTAAGGGTTTATAGCTAGATTTACAAGTTTGTTGATAATGCCTGCATGGGGTATAGTGTCAAAGGCTGTGGTGAAGTTCAGATATGTTGCATGGTCTGCATAACCATGATCCACTGCTTCGGTGACTTTTTCAAAGAAATTTATTTAATTAAAGAGGCAGGACTTTATTTTGATAAAGCCAATTAGACAAGGGTCCAGTACTGACAGATTTTCAGTGCCCAGATTAATAACATCTGAGATAATACATTCCATAACGTTATACCTGAGGCTAGTGGGAATGATAAGTTAAAGTTAGCAGGGACTGTGGTTGGGCCACCCTTGTGCAATGGTATTACAACGGCTGGTCTCCAAGCTTCCTGAATGTAACCTGTGGAGTGGTTAGATTAAAGAGCTAAAGTAGGGGCTCAGACAGGCCATATTTGGTATGGATAACTAGGCAACTTGCTATGTTATTTGGGCCCATGGATGAGGAATTCCTAGCTTTTGAGAATGCATGCAAGCCTTGTTCCATAGTAATCAAAGGGGTTGGCTATCTGTGCAACAGATATAACTATGGGCAGAGTAAAATTTGGAGTAAATTTGTTAGTCAGCCTATTAGCAATGTCCTTTGGGTGGACTAGCTCTAACCATTGTTGGGTGTTAGTGCTTACCTTCCTGACACAGCTAAAAAAGATTTATTAGTATTTTGGGTTTAGTGTTTTTTTTTTAAGTTCATGTTCATCTTTGAGCTCCCTAATGGATCCTTTAAGTTCTGTACTCATTTGCTTAGCTGCGGTCTTAAAGTAAGCAGAAAAAGACTTCTGATAACCATTAAGTAATTTCTTTCTTTTGTTAAATAATTCACTTATATGGGTATTATACCATAAGGGTTTGTTTTCAAATTTTTCATTATATTTTTGTGATAGGGACTGTCTTATGAATACAATTATTTAAGTGGGAATTCAGGTCAGAGGCATAGGGACCCGTTCTAGCAATAGTATGAGTCACTGGAGGAGGATTAGAATAGAGTTTATTTAGGTTATTAAATTAATGAATAATGTTTGCTTTTGAGATGCCATTAAACACAGAAATGTTTTGCAGTGGAAGTATCACCAGTTTTAAAGGAAAAAAGTCACTAATTTATAGTCTGATTTAAAAAGGAAGATGATACATATGGAGTTGCATAAGAAGCAGCCATATTCCATGGATAAGATTACTGGTATTGGGGCCCCTAGTAGAATGTTTAACTATTTGTTTAATGGAATTAGCAGTTATAATGTCAAAGCAGCTTTGAGCATGCCACCAATGAAAGTGTAGATCAGATAGCCTATTGATGGCCTGTAGAACTGCCCCAGTAGAAAGGTATTGGGTTTAATGGTGATTTTAGTTAAGATACATATCATGTTCAGAAAAAGACATAGACTGTGCTCTATAACTAGCTATGATGTAGTAATTAATATTGTTTAAAGTGATTTGGACATCTAACAGTTATCTGCTGTGAGGTGATGATCTCCTTGGCAAATACTGCTACTCCCCCATAATTGCCTGTAGGCCTGAATAGATGACAGACACTAAACTCAGAAATAGAGGGAGTGCTTTGATTGTTTTCAAATGACTTTTGTGTAACTATACATGTACAAATGTGTTCAAGGTCCAGGAGACTGTCAAGTTCATGCATTTTTTTTTTGTTTAGGCTACTAGTGTTGAGTAACAGGTTCAAAATTATAAGTTGTTAATTTGGAATGTCCAGCAGATGTCTAAAAAATGCACTATTAAGGTGACAAGGGATTTAGCTAGACTGCAAAAGCCTTTGTTATAGAGGTGCAAACCATCCTGGCAAAACAGGAAGGCTTGCCAGCCATCTCACCCCAAGTGGACACACACTGGATTCTCCTGGAATGTATGCACTGGCTTCCCCTAGAATGTACACCAGCAAATTGTCTTATCTTTGAATCTTGGCTTCATTCTGCTTGATAGAAAACAACCACTCAAAACCAGTATCTTTCCAGCCTTGGATACATACTAGTAAGCTCAGTTGTATCCTTCTGCAAGTCCCAGTGGGTAGGATGTCTAAGGTCATTAACCCTGACATAGGTCACTGTCAGGTAATAGTTGTATTTGTAAGGCTGTAGGGTTCTAAGAACCTTTTATAAACCCCTGATCCAGGCTTCAGAAAGATGGCTGAGTGACAGCCTGTTCTTATCCAGCTTGGCGAAGACAGTGTCCTTGTGCCTAGCAATAGGGTCATCTATTACTAAAACATTGCTCTGAGTGGAGGCAGTTTCATTGTCCCTTAGTGGCTAAGGGTCTGCCACTTTATGACTCTTAGAGATATGTATACTAGCTGTGACTGTGCAGGGTGAAACTGGATGTATTGCTTTGTGAACTAATGGATTAGCTCTTAGTCCTTAGCCTGGGAGGCTTATGCATTGTAATCTTAACAACGTCACTGTTCAGTGATTTAGTGGAGAAGCTCTGTGACATATATATGTGTGTGTGTGTGTGTGTGTGTGTGTGTGTGTGTGTGTGTGTGTGTGTGTGTGTGTGTGTGTGTGTGTGTTTGCATGTTTTGTGGGTGGCTACAGCAGGGGCAAAAGTTGACAGAGATGCCATAATGACCAGTTCAGATGACGTATGAGAAAACAGAATAACTTTATAGCTTAATTCTTGGTATAAGAAAGCAGGGGATAATTGATAAGTTCATAGTTTCATGGGCATTTACTAGGCTAACTGCCCCTGCAGGCCATTTTAAGCCTAGACAGTTTCCTTTTTTGTGCTCAAAATAACCTATCCTATGTGTTTATAGATTGGCCTTACCCATCCCATAATTGAAATAGGAAATACAGGATATGACTAAAGAATTTAGATATGAAGTTAGCGTAATGGAGATCTGCTGTCTAAAGATCAAGATACAGAATAGTAATAAGCTGTAAGCCTGTCTCCTAAAATAACTATACATGTTTATACAAAGTACCATTTCTTTTAATTTCGTAACCAACTTTATTGATCTCAGAAGGAAGAAAACACAATTCATAAAGTGAGAAAAAGAAAAAATGTCAACATTGTTATAAGTCAGATCAAATGGTAAAGCATACAACTAACCATTGTATGTGTAACACATTCAGCAATACTAGATAAGGAATAAATTATGATATTCTTTAGAAAAGACAGCTTACACATCATAAGACAGAACACATAAAAAGAAAGAAATATTCTGAGTTTACGGTGTATGGTTCAACATCATCACAAAATGCACCAAAATGGATAAGTTTGCTTTCTTTTAGGACTTATAAGATTTATTTTTTTGTGAAAGTTTACATCACTTGTTTCATCTACTACCCTGGTGTACTTTTCCAGCACCTGAAAGTTCAGTCTGAGTTGATTACAATGACTTGTCTGACTCAGGTGAGAAATGACTGAATCTTTTCCCTTGTTTACTGACATATCTGTCAAAAGCCAAAGGAAATATTCTTAAATCCATTACTGAAGCTCTCATAGCCCAAAATATCATTCTTAAATTCAATATGCACATTTGGAGTGAGGCCATATGTACAGAGACATTACCTAATTTAAGAAAATTCATTACAGTAAATATTACAGGTAAACCCATTGGCTACACCAGTTTCTCTTTATCACTACCTTTCACTTGGAGCAAAGTAACTTTAGTTAAGTTTGTCTCAACCTTCCTGTCATCCTCAATTCGTATGGAATTGTACATATTCTTGCTTCTGGTGTGCAGGATGCTGACGATTTCCCTAACATCATGAGTGACCACCCCGTTCTCCATGTAAAGTACAGCAATAATGATTTCATTTCATCTTTCTGCCAGTCTACAAGGTTGAAATTTGGGATATTTCAACCCCATAGCCCATTTGGTGTGCTCCTACCTTTCCCATGTTTCTGCATCCCCTGGTATTGTAAAGTCTTGTACTGATTCATTGTTTTCAGATTATTCAATTATCCTCAATCACTACACAAGATTCTCTAAACCATGCATGTCCTTCAGTCTCAATATTTTCTAGTATTTTCTAATTTTAGTAAAAAAAAGTCCTGACTCTCTGTCAATATGCTTTTCATTGTGCCACAAATGAGATGGGTAACCCGTCCATTCTTGTTTAGTATCCTTTAAACCATTCTCAGAGTTGTTTGAGATGTAGGTTTTGTTTTTGACTCAGGTGATTAAGCTGCCAGTTCCTTGTAGATTTGTCTGGTTCAAAATCTCTTAATTCTAAACATACTAACAATATGATTCTGACAAAGCCATACTTATGTGTTTAGTCCTAGTAACGAAGCTTATTCACTTTTTGTCTACCAAACAAAATGTAATATGATAGGTAACAACCTCCTTTGAGCCTAAAGATGTGAAGTATCTGAGTGTGTGTGATATATTCCTGCCCAAATGCCTACCAGCTCGAACTCTGCCAAATGATAATATATATACAGACACTTAGTTGTTCTAAGTCACCTAATTTTGCCCTGCCAACATCTCATCAACTACTGCATCCAACACTACAGTGATGTCCCCCCTATAATAATTAACATGTCCTTTATTGAGAGCACTCTTATATAAGCTAGAATGCAACAGCCTTTGTTAAGGAGGTGCAGACCATCACTGGCAAAACAAGATAAATCATGTGTTAATCAGCAGTAACACAGCTTCACCCCACTATACCACCTTACTTATACATGCTAGCCCTAACCCATACCCTACCTCTAAGCCCAACCCTACACTTACCTTACGACAGCCCTTTTCATATTGCTACCACTATACAGTACACTTGGGCACTTACCACACAGATGAACACACATGCACAACACTAAGTACACCCCTTCCTTAGCCCTAACTCTAAGCATAACTCAAAACACTTAAAACACTCCAAAATCATCATAGGTACAAGGAGGAAAAGTAAACCAACACCCCGTCCTAGTCCTCATTATAACCTGAATCTGCAAACATTGGCAGACACAAACACACTCTAATGCCAAAAGGTATGATATATCCAAAACTTTCACCTTTTAAAACTACAAACACCCCTATGTTTGTCAAAATTACCACCCACCATGCAAGGCATATACATAACTTAAAAGTGCACCTTTTACTGATCAACATTACTTGCCTTTGACAACCTTTTGCAAAACTGCCATTCAACAAGCAGCTAACAAAATAAAAAATTACACACACATGTGTGTGTGTGTGTGTGTGTGTGTGTGTGTGTGTGTGTGTGTGTGTGTGTGTGTGTGTGTGTGTACATGTGTGTGTACATGTGTGTGTGTGTGTGTGTGTGTGTGTGTGTGTGTGTGTGTGTGTGTGTGTGTGTGTGTTAGGGTTGCCACCTTTTCAAATGGCCACAGTCAGTACAAAGGATAAAACTTAACTTTTTTGCCTAAATAAAAGCTTATTCTTGTAGCATTTTAGTTGCGTATTCTGTTTCCTATAACATTTAGGTATTTTAGATACAGAATAACTGTTTTATGCAACTATTACATAAAATATAGGAAATAATTTTGTCATAAAATCTCAGGACACTTGCCATTTTTACAATTTTTGTCAGGACACAACTGCCCAAAGAGGGACTGTCCCTCGCAAAGTGGGACAAGTGGTAACCCTAGTGTGTGTGTGTGTGTGTGTGTGTGTGTGTGTGTGTGTGTGTGTGTGTGTGTGTATCCCCTTCATATGACTGAATTAACATAAGCCTGAAACTCATAAGCCTGAAAAGTCAAAGGCCTGAAACTCAAAAGGCTGAAAACACAAAAAAAACATATACTGACTTTAAACAACAGAAACCATATTAATTTCCACTAAGTATAAGTAGGGGGGGCAATATATATATATAAATGTGTGTGTGTGTGTGTGTGTGTGTGTGTGTGTGTGTGTGTGTGTGTGTGTGTGTGTGTGTGTGTTTGTGTGTATACATACAGACATGAACGCACACACACACACACACACACACACACACACACACACACACACACACACACATACATACACACCCACACACACATTTGAGCACACTAGCACACTCTTCTAGTATCTTAGTGTGTGACTATTATTATGGGAAATGAATGCTAATGATACATTTACTCATCTAAAATCTCAAATAAATTAAATGTAATGATCTCCTTTATTAAAACATAAACAATGACACTGTAAAATAGAACATTTTTCTATCAGAGGATGTTAAAAATGAAACTACTGTAAATCTTGCAAACACTGGTGAACATAAGCCATTGAGTAGAATTGTTGTTTAAATGCACAACACTGAGAATTTCACCAACAGATTTTGGTCTTGTCAGATATTTTGAATAAAAGGCGATAAATAAAGGGCAAAATAAAAAATAAAATAAAAAAAATATGACATGGGGAGAGCGTTAGAACAGCGAGTCACTGACAAGTGACCCAGTGTTTCTGCTTGAAGTAATGAGAAAGACAGAAATGGCACCTCACCATTATCCTACCCAGCATGCAGTGAGTAAAGTCAGTCATGAGCACGCAGCATGTTAACTAAGGTCATGCCTTGTTACTGGCATTTCCTTTCTCATGAAGGAACATTGCCACTTATCTGACTGAAGACATTTCATACTGCAGTATGCATCTCAGTCTTTTGTGGCAGTTCTATGACCCAGAAGAGCAGTTCCTTCCTCTCTGCATTTTTCCAGTTATATTGTCTGTATCAGCGAGGGGTCAAGAACCACGTTTTTTTTTTCTTTTTATTCTTCTGTCCCTTCATCTCTTTCTGCACTGCACAACAATGCAACATGGAGCATGCCAGTTCTGATCCGTTAGTCATTAGTGTAGCTCGCCTTTCTCTTCTCTTTTTATTAATTAATGGGGTCTTCTTCAAATGGGCCTATTATTTTTCTCCCATTCCTCTCTTCAGCCTTGTGATTGAGCAAGATTATCTAGAGCTATTTGACCTCTGTGGGTAACATGAAGGCAACACGTTGGTTACTTTCACCACAAAACCCCAACAGTACTATGTCTCCTGCATCTCTAAATCATTGGTACCAAGCCTTTCCTGTGGCGACTTAAAGTATGTGTTGAAGTCTGGGATAATATGCGGAGGACATCTGCCAGTTGTAGTATTACTGCTTAACTTCCTGCCTATTTTCAACACTCTCTCTCTGTCTCTCTCCCCCTGTAATTAAAATTGAGACTTTTGATGATCATCTGTCTAGTAATAAGAGAGTTTCTGATCTTAGGGTAAATCCTGTGCATAGTGACTTGATCACTGCAGGCACATGAAACTTCAACAACCTGCTCAGTTCATTACTTAAAATGCAGAAGGTTCCTTACTTCAAAGGTTCTGAACTTACCACTTGTGATGCCAGCTATTGACTTGAATTTGGCAAAATATGCAATCTTGTACTCAACAGGAGTTGCACTAGCATTCTGAAATTATCAACTGCAGTCTTTTTTTAAGTAAACTCAGACATGAATAGTTTTTCAAAGTAATCACCTTCACAAATAATAGCTTACCAATCTACTGTTTTTTTCTGCTAATCCACCTCTGCATGAGTGTAAACCTAGAGGTCATGTCTTGACATATGTAAAATCCCACTGTCAGAAGAAAAGTCACCTCATATGGTATTTTCTAAAATACAACAGCTAACAAATGATGCTTTTATCTCTGCTGTGAATACAGAAAAATGATTTAATTTCTACAGATTGTAGACTCTACTACACTTTTCAGTTGTACTAAAGCTTCCTTCATTATTCCATATGAATAAATCTATTAAAAACAATGTGCTGTGGACTAACTGGAGTACAATGCAAAGTCAGTGTTGAGAATTTGATAATCACAATTGCAGTCTGCTTATTTATGACTGGTTAATATTAGTCTTCTTAGCACCTTTCCAGACCAAAATGACAAGATCAAATATATTGAAGCACTTCTTCTTGCAAAGAGAGAGAAGAAATTACTTTTTCCTTTTAGCACTATTATTTATCATCTCTATGATTCCATTATGGAGAAACTTAATTCGGATCTTGTTTTTTGGTTTATGCTTTAATGTGGTTTCTTTGACCTACTATTATCTCTCAACACTGACGACAAGGTTGTTCATCACCATGTGCATTTCTGCACCCATCCCTTCACTTAAAACATTATAATGATGCATCAAATATTTTCTCAAAAATAATTTTCTGCATCAGCAGTGTTTTTACCTGCACAGTATACAATTTCAATATCATGTCTTTGTATCTGCAAACAGTTCCCCTTCATATAACACAAAGAGACAAACCGGCTCTCCAAGCTGGAAAAGTATAATTTAATTCACGAATAGCAGCAAGTAAGTCCAGTAAAAAACAATTCTTTCCTATGCGAAACAGTCCTTTAAAGCGCTTTTCGTTTGTTCAAAAACAAACTTCTTCAGAAAGTAAATAATAATCACTTTAACTAGGTATTTATACATAAAAGTGCAGGAAACTCACTCTACAATTAAAAGTAATTAAGAATAAACACTCAAGTAGTTCAATAATTAAGTAAACAAGTGAAAGAGACCTCATCTTAAAGGTGTAACAATAAACCAAAAACCTCTTTCACTCCTTATTAAGTTAAGGCATTAGAAAAAATAAAACGTTTTTAACAGTTTACAGCTCATGACAAAAACTCCCAATAAGACAATAAAAGGTTCACAAACTTAAATCTTTTAAGTAATACTAACTCTAATATTTTCTTTAAAGTGCAAAGATAAAAATGGATAATATAAAGCAACTAAACATTCTATAATATGTTAACCTATCTAAATAAACTCCTTAGTTTCAAAATGCAAGAAATTGAACAGGCCTCATTCAAACCTGGGAAATTAAAGGCATTAAACTTAATCTGCCATAATAATTCCATTTCTTCTAATTTAAAAGAAGAAGGTCCACCCCTTACATCCTGGGTAAAATGGTCAATGGCCAAAAATTTTAATTTATGTGTAGGATTCTTGTGGATATGTTTTGCCAAGGCGTTGTCAATTTTATTATGGGACATAGCGTATTGGTGCTCATACACCCTGTCCCTGAGTCTACGCTCAGTTTTGCCTACGTAAAATGCAAAACAGTCCGAACATTTAGCCAAATATACCAAAAATTTACTATTACAGTTAAATTTAAATTTTAACTTGTAAGTGCTACCATTTATTGAAAATTGGTTGGTACATTCCATAAACCTACAGTAGTTGCAACTCTCACATTTAAACATTCCTGCTGTTCTTGGAATAAGTCTGTTACGACTCTCCAGGAAATTTTTAACATTCCTACCTTTTTTAAAAACAACTTTAGGTTTAGAACCCAGGAAGTCAAAGATAACAGGGTTACATCTAAAAAGTTCCCAGTTTTTGAATATCACTTTAGTGATATGTTTACTTTGGGCATTAAATGATATCACAAAAGTACGCTGGAAAGACTGTATTTTAGTCAGACCCAATATATCATTTACTAAAGTATCTTGTTCATAAGTAACAGCCGTTTCAAGAGATGACTGATTTGGGTTCAAGATTGGTTTAAACTGGTTAGTATTTCTTTTAAATTCAACCTCATCTATTAAATTGTCTATTAATGATTCGGGGTATCCACGATGTAAAAACATTTGTTTCAAAAGCTGGCATTCATTAATAAAATCTGATTCTAAAATAGATATACATGAAGCCCTCACAAGTTGTCCCTTTACAACAGATCTTTTTTGGTGGGATGGGTGACAACTAGAAAAATGTAATAGTGAATTAGAATAGGTCACTTTTCTGTAGACTTGTGCTGTGAGACAACGTAAACTAGAATTTTTAACCAATAATGTGTCTAAATATGGAATAGAATCCATTTTAAAAGTGTAAGTAAATTTCAAGAAACTGGTAGTAGAATTAAAATAATTAACAGTCTGGGTAGCCAAACTGTCATCACCTTTTAAAAGAATAAAAATGTCATCAAGAAAATGTGTATAGTAAATGATGGTATCAACAGTTGTGTCTGACGAAAAAACAAATTGAGTCTCCCATTGGGCCATTACCAAATTTGCAACACTGGCACCACATGGGGAACCCATCGCCAACCCGATTTTTTAAAGATAGAATTTGTTGTCAAACATAAAATAATTATTTGACAAAATCAAGTCAAGCAACTCCATAATAAGAGATATTTCTGAAAGTGGAGCCCCATGTTTCTTCATCAATTCAGCCACCCATACCACCGCTGTATCATGTGGGATACAGGTGTAAAGGTCTTTTACATCAATTGTCAAAAAATTGTGGTCCTCATTGAACCCCAATTCATTAATTTTTGACAAAAAGGACCAAGAATCTTTGCATATGTGAGGCTCCAAAGCTACATAATTTTGTAAATAAGTATCAACCACTTTTGAACAGGCATAAGTGGGAGACCCACGACCGTCAATAAGCGGTCTCATTGGGGGGTTTTGTGTATCTTTGTGAATTTTAGGTATCCCAAAGAGCGTTGGAAACCTAGGAAACAGGGTACACATAAAGTTAAACATAACTTGGTCTACCCGTCCCTCAATGAATAAATCGTATAAACACGATTTAATAAGTCTGTAAGCCCTGTTAACTTCAGACCCAGAACTAACTTGATAAGTGTCATTGTCAAGTAAAGAGGTCATACGTAATATATAATCAAGAGTTATCAAAAACCACAAAACCTCCCCCTTTGTCTGGTTTACATATCCTAATGTCTTGTGATTGAATGTAACTCAAAACATCTCTTTCTAACTCTGATTTGTTGCCTCTGTTGTAACCTTTAATACTAGCTAAATTTCTAAGATCAAGTTCACTGACTTGTTCAAAGATTTGAAGAAGTGGATGAAGTGGGGGATTAAATGTACTAGGTGTATGAAAAACATTTTTCTCCATAGACTCGCCTGTATTCATGAAAAACAGGCCTAAGTTAAGATTTCTGGTAAAAAATTTAAGCTCAACAATAGTCCTATCAATGTCCATATTGTGCCAAGGTACATAAGTGTACCCCTTTGATAAAAAATCAACAATTTCTGTTGTTAAAACACTATCAGAAAAGTTGTACACTTTAAAGTCGTTGTCTTTGTTGGTAATAATAATAGGAAGTGGAAGAGCTGTATCACAGACCATAGCTTGGTTAATAGAGTTATTTGAGTCATCCACACCTAGTAAACTGTTGTCAAAAGAAGAGTCCAACACAGGCAACACAAAGGAAGACACATGTTCCTCCAAAACCACCAACTCCTCTCCATCACAGTGCACCTGATTCACCTCGGGGGTTTCGTTCCTTTCTGTTGTTTTGGTCTGGCACCCATCGAATTGTAGTTGTGAAAATCCTGTTGATTCCTATTAAAGTTGCCAACAGGGTCACGGGATTGTTGACCCGCTTGTTGGTAGCATCTGGTGTTGTAATTCTAGTTAACCCGAGTAGAGTTCATTAGTCTTTCACTTCTACAAAGTGGTTCATGACCATATTCAGGTGTTCCAGAAGGAACATCAGGTGTATGCACGTTAGAATAATCAGGTAGTAATCTTGATGATCTAACTGACTGGACTCCAGATTGAACAGTAGTATTAACTGAGACCAGTTCTACATTAGATTGCAAGTCCATAGTTTTCAACTCGGCTAATGAAAAGCCAAGTTGCCATACCTGTGCTGGTGGTGGAGGTGGATAAGCAGTGCCTTTTTGATAGGCCAAAAAGTCACGCTCGAGCTTCTTGGACTTATTGGTACTCAGTTTCGAAAGAAGTTGATTAATACTAGAAAAAGTTCTACTATACTCATATTTGTATCTTTCGAATTGAGTATCTTGTACAACTTTAATATCAACCTCTTTAACCAAATTTAAAATTTTCTCAGCCATCAGTGAGTAATGTTTAATCATTACCTCTAATAGCTCAAACCCTTGTCTGTCAAAAAGGTTAATAATTTCCAAGTGAAACGGCGAGTCCTTAACAAGACCCGTCGGATACTGCACTCTTTGTAAGCCCTTAGGTATATTTTTTTGTTGTAAGCATTCTTTAAAATATGTTACCTCTAACTGTGTTTTTTTATACTTTAGTAATAAGTTGTCAAGTAATTTTAAGTTAGCTACAATATCGGGTTGAGAAGAAATTTTACCTTGTGGGGTTCGATGAAGACTGCGTACGTTGGTCAGCACCAAAATTAAAGTCATTATCCAACCATGCTACAAGAGAAAAAGTGTTCCCATTACCATCCTGATGTAAATTAGATGATATTCGATTCCCCTGATTTAAGTCAAGGGTGTTGCTGTTAACAGGAGCCAAAGAAGGTGTTAAAAAATCAAGAGAAGCTGTCGGTACTTTGGCGTCGTAACAGACTTATTCCAAGAACAGCAGGAATGTTTAAATGTGAGAGTTGCAACTAGTGTAGGTTTATGGAATGTACCAACCAATTTTCAATAAATGGTAGCACTTACAAGTTAAAATTTAAATTTAACTGTAATAGTAAATTTTTGGTATATTTGGCTAAATGTTCAGACTGCTTTGCATTTTACGTAGGCAAAACTGAGCGTAGACTCAGGGACAGGGTGTATGAGCACCAATACGCTATGTCCCATAATACAATTGACAACGCCTTGGCAAAACATATCCACAAGAATCCTACACATAAATTTAAATTTTTGGCCATTGACCATTTTACCTAGGATGTAAGGGGTGGACCTTCTTCTTTTAAATTAGAAGAAATGGAATTATTATGGCAGATTAAGTTGAATGCCTTTAATTTCCCAGGTTTGAATGAGGCCTGTTCAATTTCTTGCATTTTGAAACTAAGGAGTTTATTTAGATAGGTTAACATATTATATAATGTTTAGTTGCTTTATATTATCCATTTTACCCACTTAGGTTCATTTTTTAAGTTTTTTAGTTTATCTTTGCACTTTAAAGAAAATATTAGAGTTAGTATTACTTAAAAGATTTAAGTTTGTGAACCTTTTATTGTCTTATTGGGAGTTTTTGTCATGAGCTGTAAACTGTTAAAAATGTTTTATTTTTTCTAATGCCTTAATAAGGAGTGAAAGAGGTTTTTGGTTTATTGTTACACCTTTAAGATGAGGTCTCTTTCACTTGTTTACTTAATTACTTGAACTACTTGAGTGTTTATTCTTAATTACTTTTAATTGTAGAGTGAGTTTCCCACACATTTATGTATAAATACCTAGTTAAAGTGATTATTATTTACTTTCTGAAGAAGTTTGTTTTTGAACAAACGAAAAGCGCATTAAAGGACTGTTTCGCATTGGAAAGAACTGTTTTTTACTGGACTTACTTGCTGCTATTCGTGAATTAAATTATACTTTTCCAGATTGGAGAGCCGGTTTGTCTCTTTGTGTTATCTTACAAGTTTTTTGTGCCTATTTCATTTTTCGTAGTTCCCCTTCATATGACTGAATTAACATAAGCCTGAAACTTATAAGCCAGAAAACAAAAGCCTGAAAAGTCAAAAGCCTGAAACTCAAAAGCCTGAAAACACAAAAAATACATATACTGACTTTAAACAACAGAAACCATATTAATTTCCACTAAGTATACGCAGGGGGGCAAGCCCCCCTGCACCCCTCATGTGTGGGACTGCACCCCCGACAACCACTGCTACTTAAATATATCAACTCCAGGATTTCACTTCATTACACTAAGTGCAATCTTGGAGTTGGTATATTTAAGTAGCAGGGTGTGTGTGTGTGTGGGGGGGGGGGGGATGCAGGGTGGCTTGCCCCCCTGCTTATACTTAGTGGAAATAGGGTGGCTTGCCCCCCTGCTTATACTTAGTGGAAATTAATATGGTTTCTGTTGTTTAAAGTCAGTATATGCATTTTTTGTGTTTTCAGGCTTTCGAGTTTCAGGCTTTTGACTTTTCAGGCTTTTGACTTTTCAGGCTTTTGTTTTCAAGCTTTTGAAGTTTCAGGCATTTGTAGTTTCAGTCATATGAAGGGGAACCCTGCAAACTCATTCTCTGCCAACATGGTGGTCTAAAGGCTAATGTTTTTGCAATTTGACATTTAACTGTCTGCAATCAAAATCCATAGCTGTTGTAGAACATACTGATTGGTGAAAAGTTTGTGGTCCAAAAGGTCTGCATATGGCCTTTTTTCTGTCTATATATAAATTTTGTAATGCTGGTTAGCGATCTTAAGTATATGCCATTGATTGTTTTCTTGTAAAATATATCTCTAATCTTTTCAAGGAACCAACAACCTAAAATTATAATACTTTGAGATGAATTAGTGTGCAAGACCTGTTCCTGGCCATCTTGTGATGAATTGTGATTTGCTGAAATGTTGCAAAATGTAGCAAGGAGTTGCTACAATTTAAACCAAACACTGAGCACTACAGTGCTGAGGTCTGACCACAAATGCAGTGCCAGCTTTTAAAAGCCAGTATTGAAATATAGAAAGACTGGGATCGGCTGATCACACCCCTGCCAAAACTTTGCAGTTGGGGCAGTTGCCCCTTTTGCCCCATCCTAGCTACAATAGTGCTTTTGCCTTCCACTTGACTGCATTGCTTATGGTAAACCCAGAGACCCATTCCATGCATCTTCTTTGTGCTGAATCTGGTTTGACTTTAATGGTCAAATGATTTCCAGAGAGCTGAGCTGGACATTGCTAAGGCTGCTCTCAGCAAGAGTTATATTTAACTAATGGCATTGCTTGGAGATGAAAGAAAAACTTTTAGAATTCCTGAGTTTTGTGAACATGCTCAGCTATCTCCTAAGGAAGCTGTGTCATTGTGTCCCTTTCTGTCGATGATGGCAGTGTTGTGATTAAGTTGTTCTACTGTGGCAGGGTTGGGAGTGTGGAGATCTGCTTAGACGTTTTTTTGGGGTGCTGTCTGTTTTTAAATACTAGTTGAAAGGTGGAGGTAAGCCCACTGCATTAGTATACTGGGGTGACAGACCCCATTTCACAAGGAAGATGGAAGAAAGAGGAGTGAGTTTCAGTTATTGAAGACTCATGGTCCTCAGCCTCCCTGAGAAAGCTATGCCATGGTGTTGCAAAGGAGTCACTATTCCAAAGACAAGCTTCTGGTTTATGTGGAGCAACACAGACTCCATCCTGGCAGTGGAACAGTGGATCAGCTGTGTTCATGCATGGACATGGAATATGTCTTTAGAATTTTCCATTGCTGTCTACATGTGTCTAGATGTGTTTTGTGGCCCTGGAAAAGGCATATGACAGCATACACCAGAATGTTTGTACAAGGTGTTACAATAGTACAGGGTCTCAGGACCACTGCTGATTGCCATTCATTTCCTGTATTTAAGTACAGAGAGTTGTCAGAATTATAGTGCAGCATGCCTTTAAGTATACCACAAGATTGCAGTGCATGAAGGCTGCGATGCAATGCTGTCTTGTTCTTCATTTGCTACCATAATGGTAAAGTGAGGGTTTTTTCACCTGCTGGCTACTGGATGTCTATATCTGGTCATCAGGTATTTATATGTCTAAAATCTGAATCGTGTGTTCTATATAATTTGTGTGTGTGTATATATATATATATATATATATATATATATATATATATATATATATATACATAAAATCATTTGTCAAGATGTAAAAGTGTGGTATTATCTGTCCTTTATTGTTTGCACAGCTGTAATCATTTTATCTCTCATCATGTATGTATCTGCTATTTTTACTACACCAATCCATCACTGAATACTTTCTCTATGTATTAATTGTGGAGTTGTTCTCACTGGGCCTCTGCTGAAAAAGGACAGCTTGTCTAGTCAAACATTCCCAGTAAACAAATGTAAAATAAAATAAAAATTTAAAAATAAAAAATACAAGGCAAAAGTGAATCTATGAGCTGAAACATAGAATGCGGTGTCAAGCAGTAATGTAGCATTCACCACAGCTTTGAGTTTTAGTCAGCTTTGTCAGGTTTACTGTTTTGCCTTTGTCTTCATCTCTTAGGAATTTAAAAAAATGCAGCAGTGTTGTGAAGGAAGTGGACTACAACCCTGGGTGACAAATACAGAAGTTTGACACTTGACTACTTAGTGATGGGTGGTAACAGACATATTTCAGTGAAGGTGTACATTTTTCATGACAATTGTGCTGATACTGCAGGGGGCTGGTAGGGCAGTATTCTCACTTGCCATGTGTAGTAATCTGGTCTCACAATGATGTATTATATTTAGCTAGAATGTTTTGAAAGTGTCATACCCAGATACAATTGGTTATGTGACGTATACTTACGATGATGTTTTACAACACAGAGATGCATGTCCAAGCTGTTGTTAGATAGTCCTTAGGGAATAAATTGCCTAATACCCAGGTCAGCCATACAGTGTCCATTTTAAGTTGAGGGTAGGCTATTAGGATTATCAATATACCTCCAGATTATCAACAGTGGAAACACAGAGAGAAGGAATGACAGGTCGATACCTTTGCAGCTTTAGGCTAGTGAATCATGTGCACTTCTAAAGTGACACACACACACACACACACACACACACACACACACACACACACACTTGAAATAATTCTTTATGCAATGCACATTATTCGGCAGTTCATGGAATGCTAGCCCTTCCTGTTGACAACCATACCGGAGTGGGTTGTAGATGGAGCCCTTGTTTCAACATGTGTGCAATCTATGGTACTTAGTACCTCAGGGTGGCATATAATGTTATAGCAGCAATGCATTGTGGTAGCTGTTCCCTCTGTAGTCCTTATGCCCTTTTACATGCAGCAGTATTATATTGAGGAAATTGTTAATTATTCATGAGGCAGATGCTTGAAATGCACTTAACATGTCTCCAGTTTGTTGCTGAAAAGTCTCAGCTGCTAGACTAGTCAGCACAAGACATACCTTGATCTGCACAGGGCCTCACCCTACATTACCCTAAGGATCAACATATGGGAGATACATGCATACCAGACTCTTTGTAATATCCCGGTATACATGAAAGTTGTAAGTGATTTACATAAAGTTGTCAGCGATTTGTGAGGCAGGTTCTGAAATATCAGCCTCTGCCTTAACTGCTATTGCTGCTGTGGACTGCCATAACATGTAGTCCAGCCAGAATCTGTTGCTCCTGAACAATGAGTAAGTGCTGCTTAATGCATAAAGTCACTACTCCTTACATTCCTTTTATTTAGAATACTATGAGCCAAGCACTGAGCTGGATTTTAACTTCTCCAAAGATAGTACCACAGTGTGAACAGCAGATAATTGACTTCAATAACTAGATTAGGTTTTGGTGTCATTTGAAAAGGGTGCTATATATCACAGCCTGTAAGGATATGGTTGGCAGTCCATGCTGCTTTCCAGGGATGGTCTACACCTGTCCAGTCTAGGTTTCAGAGTATTGGATAAAAGTTTGTGCATCTCCATAGTGCCTTTTAGGCATTGCCAACCTGATAAACCATCCAGCATAGTTAAACCAATGCCTGATAATCTAAAAGTGACACGTCAATGCTAGTAATATACACAAAGAACTCCACTCCAGGAAGCTGTTCTCACCCAGGAGAATGTAGATGTCTGCGTTGTTTATGAGACATGGTTTAAAGCTGCAAAGAGAACCCTGGCAGGGCAGGGCAGAGCTATAATGCAGTTCACAAATTTAGACCTGCTTCTGCAGAAAAGGAAACAAAAGCTGGAGGTGTGTCAGTTTATATCAAAAGCTGGAGGTGCCTCAGTTTATATCAAAAACAATCACACATCAAGGTTGGTCAAGCAGTATGACACCAGTGAGCTCCTCTAAGTACAATTCACCATTATCAAAGTTTCACATCATATCCTTTTGAGCTACATGACCTCCACTATGACCCAGGAAACCCACACCACTTACTTAAATGAACTGGAGTCACTATCCATTCTACCCGACACCAGACTCATGGGCCACTTCAACGATCTTTCTATAAATAGGGAAACATATACAACTCCAAATGTGTAAGTCCAAAAATTCCTGGAGTTGGTCAACATGAGTATTCTGAACCAAGTAGTCTATTCACTCACTGGGAGTGCAAACATCCTTCACTTGGTCCTCACAAACATAGGCAAATTTTGTACCCCCCAAATTATATCCTCAATGGTCATGTCATACCACACAGCTGTCTCCTTTAAAATAAAAATAAAGCTTGGGATGCCATGTAGCCATGGAACTTTTAGAAATTATTCCAAGGCAAACTTTCTGCTTTTCAGTGACACCTTGGCAAAATTTCAAGTCCCCCCCTAACCCAGGGGAATACTGTAGTCTATGCAGAGTTGTTCACAAAGTCCCTGTACAACCATCTATACAGCTGCAGAGAACAACCTACATAAAATAAGCACAGAACAAGCTTAAAAAAACAAGCCATCCTGGTAGAATCCCAGCATAAACAGGCAGTATAATAACAGGAAGAAATTCACGTCCAAAAATAGAATGTTCAATGCTAAGCTCGGCAAGAAATCTCTCATCAAATGGAGTAACAAAGTCAGAGAACTACTGTAAACCACTGCAGAAGAAATACTTCCAACAAAACACCACAAATAAAGCTAACATTCTTAACACTTCTTTATTACCAAAAACGCCAACTTCTGCATCTAGCGTCTCGGCTCTCAAAGCCTTTAACAGAGTATTTTAACCATTCAACCATTTCCTATATTTATACATCATAGCCCAACTGACTCATTGTTAACACTACAATTAAAACTTATCTAAAAAGACAGCTTATAAAAAACACTTCCAATTGCATTCCTTGTTCATTCCACTTGGAATTAGTGTATTCAATTTTAAAATAAAAATAGTTTTTTTTTCTTAATTGTTTCTTAACATCATTTTACAACTCATTACTTTTATATATCTGTTCTAAGATTGTAGCTTGTAAATCAGTAACATTACCATCATGTGTCTGTAAGAAATGCATAGCTACAGGACTTGTTTCACTTTTATTCTTCACATCTCTTACATGTTTTTTTAACCTTTTTGAGAAACTTCTTTTTGTTTCTCCTATGTAATAGTTATCACATGGGCATTTCAGAGCATAAATTACTACCTCACTATTGCAATTAAAACAACCTTGTGTCTCAAATCTTTTTCTATTAATCTGTGGAAACTTGTTAACTTTATATTGACATACTGAGCATTTACCACAGGTAAAAGTGCCTGTATTATCTAATTGTCTATTTTATGACGGTAAGATAAACTTTCCTTTCGCTATGAAATCTTTGATGTTTCTTCCCCTCATATAAGAGAGTCTTAATTTTTTATATTTTAAGAAATCTAATCTATCGACTTTTTGCAACATATCCCAATAATATTTTACTACCTTAGCTAACTGTTCCGAAAATACTGTATACTTTGACACAAAATATATATATTCTTGAATTTCTCCTTCCTTACTGCTTCATTTAATTGTAATTTATTATGCATTTTACTGCCCCCTCTTACATTACTCTTCCCTTTCATTTTTCTTCTGGCTTTTGTTAACTAATTCTGTGTCATAACCTCTATTTATAAACATTTGACTCATCATCTTTATATTCATTTTCTTCACTACACAATCTTTCCAACCTTGTAAATTGTCCATATGGGACTGACTCCACTGTATGTGGTGGATGACAGCTACTACCATCTAGAATATAGTCAAAGTTATCAAATTTTCTGTGAATTCTAGTTTTAATAGTTTATCTTTTATCCCTTCCAATGTTATATCCAGATAATTCACCTTTCTCCCCATTTGCAGTCCATCAAATCCTATTTTAAATCTATTATTATGTAAACTTTGAACAAAACGTTGTACCTCCTTCACAAATAAAAATTAAGTCATCTATGTATCTGAAATATTTAATTACATGTCTAACAAAAAACTCATTATTACATAAATACATTTTTTTCAAAACACCCCATAAACAAGTTGGCATACATGGGAGCCACAGCTGTACCTCTCAATTGTTTATATAACTGTCCATTAAACTCAAAAATATTATTTTGTAAACAAAATAGTATCAAATCCAATATATAATGTGTATTTGGGCTCTCCCCCAAAAAGTGTATAACCGCTTCCAAACCAAAAACATGCTCTATGCTTGTATAAAGACTAGTTACATCCAACACTACAAAGTAATTGTCCTCACTCCATATTATTTCTTTAACTTTTTTTATTAAATCGCATGCATCTTGTATATAAGAGGGTAGATTAACCACTGTTGGTAGTAAATAATTATGCAAAAATCAAGAAATATTATGCGGGAAGTACCCAAAGGCTGCAACTATGGGACATCCGGGGGGATTACTAAGACTCTTATGTATTTTTGGAACACAGAAAAAATGAGCCATTGTACAATGTTTACTATCAAATACTTGTTGTATATCATGTAATGAGAAATAGCTCAACCTAAAGACTCTATACAGTAGTTCTTTATATTTCTCCAGGGCTTTATAATATACTTCTATACTTATTTTTTCATACACTTCTTCATTCCTTAAATGTTTATTACACATTTGTAAATATTGAGAAAAATGTAATACAACTGACTTTCCCCCTTTATCCGCTAGTTTAAAAACCACATCCTTCCTATGGCTTAAATTATTTAAACATTGCCACTCTTCCTTAGTAAGATTATATTCAATTTCACTTTTTTTATTACAAAATATGTCATACTCTTTTTCCACACCATATCCAAGTGACTTGGAAAAGTATTGAATAGTGTCATTTCTAAATGGGGGAATAAAATCACTTTTATATGTTACACATTTCGTGTTAAGTCTATTACATGCATTACATTCCACATCTGACTCACAAGAATAAAAACTTTCTTCATTACTGTCCATCTCAGCATCGTCACTAATATTTTATAAATGAACAGCATTTTTCTTGAAGTGATTCAAGAAATGCAATTTTCGTACAAATTTAAAAGTCAGAGAACTAATTCCCTCATCAAATGGAGTAACAAAGTCAGAGAACTGATTAAGTCTACCAAAGTCAAATTTGAGGTAAAGGTAGCCCACCAAGCTAAAGACAAACATAAGGCCTTCTTCAGCTATGTCAACAACCTCAAAGACAATATACAACAAAATGCCAACCTAATTGTAAACAGAGCCATTTGTACTGAAATGGAGAATATTGCTAATATACTGCCCTATAAGTTCAGTTCCAGTTTTACCCCATTTCACCACTGGACACCTCTCAAGAAATAGCCCCAACCATAATTTCCCTGACTATCACTAAAGACCTCTTAAAGCTTAAAAGCAGTCTCCAATGCCAAAAACACTTCTTCAATGGGACCTGATAATATCCCAAGCTGCCCCCTTCATAGCATGACACATGACCTATCAGGATCACTAGAATCACAATTCAGCTCCAGCCTCCAAATGGGCTTCATGTTGAACAAATGTAGGACTACAACTGTTATCCCACTTCACAAGGAAACGTGTGTGTGTGTGTGTGTGTGTGTGTATATATATATATATATATATATATATATATATATATAGATATATAGATATATAAAGCCACGGAATAATCACAGATATGATAAATGATAGCATAGGTAACCTTCAGACACTGGATCCAACTCAGTTTGGATGTGTTAAATGTAGGTTATGCCTGCTCAACTTAATGGACTTCTTCGAGAAAGTCACCAAAGCAATGGATGATGGCAAAATGGTGCATTCTGCCTACTTCAACCTGGCTAAGGTATCTGGCACAATACTCCACTTGCACATTGCAAATAATCTCATGAAATTAGGTATAAACCTCTATGCCAACTGCTGGATAGCCAGCTGACTCACAGAGAAGACTCAAAGTTAGGATAAGAAAGTCTACCTCCACTAAATGGCAGACCACTAATGGTGTCCCTCAGGGCAGAGCCATCTGTAGCACTAGGTGACCTAGGCAGTGCTGGCTGGAGGGCTGGGCTACAACATTAATTAAAACAAACACACAAAGGTTTCCCTGCTTTCCTCTTGGTGGATCTGACCTCAAACCTGAATGATTTGCCAAAAAAACACAATCTTTATGATAAACAGACCAAAAATATGAGGCAAAAATCTGGACATTCTGCAAAAATCTGTACAGTTGAGAGGTATGAACAGAAAAAATTATAACTGGTGGCACAATATTTAATTTTACAGAGGAAAGGATGTGCAAACACATTAACGCTTCTCTGATATTGTGGCAACATCATCAGCCACATAAGAAGCTCTTGGGGAGATAAATAGGTGGACAGTTTTCTCTTTTTGTGCCAACAGCAACATACAAAAAGGTGTGTGTGCATGTGTAATGCCTCAGTAATGCTCAAACTCAAATCCTGCACCTTGGCTACAAGAGGCAAGAGCTTTAATCCTATGCACCAACTGCAAAACCTCGATCAACATTTTTCCTTTTTTTAAAATCACAAAGGATTACAGTCAATCACTGTCAGTCATTAGAGGTTCACACTTTTTGTGTTCGTCAAAATACAAGTTAATGAAAAAACTGTTCTGATTTTTTTTAAGTGATTTACAGTAGTCTGCTTTTATTTGCAAAACATCTCTGATTTTGCCTCATTTTATGTCCTGTTGTTAAGTAATTCACTTAGCCAGATGGTGCTGGACCAACTTAAAATTTGGGATGGGTTACTCAGTTGTTCATTGGACTGCAAGATTAGTAACTGGTACCTATGAACCAGAGTAGTTATAGTGTAAAGGAATAAAATTGATTGTAATAATCAAGAGTGTTATCACATGAGCTATGTTTTTGGATGTGGTCCTTGGTTTCCTTAATGTTGACAGTGTGTTTATTATTTAGCTGCAAATAAGTTGGACAGCATGAAGTGCATTAGTTTAATGCTAATATTTCAATTATGAATGTATATTTAATTTAACTTGCTTTTTTCAAGCTCACAGATGTGAAATGCACTGTTTGGACTACAACACACCTGATACACTTGTAATAGGTGACTCTATCGTCAGGCACACTGACGTCCCGCTCACCAGGCTGAACAAGGAGAAGGTCACGGTGAGCTGCCTGTCGGGCGCTAGGATTTGCCACATAACACAAGCACTCAGGTCACTCCAAGGCAAGTACAAATATGACTCAGTCATTGTCCATGCTGGTGTGAATGACCTGAGACGTACCTCCCTGGACTACATGAAAAGAGACATAGAGTAGCTCTCTGAGCATGTAGCCAAGGCCGGTATGACCCTGACTTTGAGTAGCATCTTACCCTCACCAAGAATGACGCCACAATATGAAGACAAGATGATCAATTTCAACAATTGGCTTAAGTATTGGTGTCATTCAAAGGGGATCCAATGCCTGTCAGCCTGGGATGACATGCTCGACAACCCACTATGCTTTGCTAGGGACAGCTTGCACCTGTCACCCCTGGGCTTTTGGATATTGGCAAAGGCTCTTGCTACCCCCATAGTGCCTTTTTTAGGCAAGGCTCAAAAGACAAACCCACCTCCATAGGTATCACAAGGGATAAGAAACTAAGAGTAATGCTACTCAAAGCCAGAAGTCTAAACCTCAAGATGCACGCACTCTAAACTCTCCTTAGCATGGAGAACATCGATACCTGTGCAGTAACAGAAACCTGGTTCAAGGCTCCCGAGAGCACCCCAGCACTACCAGGTTATACCTCATACCATGCTTTTCGGCCCCAAAACTTGGACCAAACCACAAAAGGAGGGGGGAGTATCAATATTCATCAAAGATACCCACACCTCCAGGATGGTGGCACAGCCCGAAGCATCAGAGACTATCCATGTGCAACTAACAGTGGGTAAAACTGCCTTCCAGTTTATAGCCTGCTACAAACCACCCTCCCAAACCCAGGAACCCCACTCAGCCATCCTGAGAACACTGGAAAATATGAAGGTCTCTCCAAACACCATTATATTGGGCAACTTCAACTACCCAAACATAGCCTGGGAGCATTACTCTAGCTCCAACACCCTAGCCCAAAGGTTCCTAGAATTTATAAACTCAAATGCTATGAAACAACTTGTTACCACTCCCACAAGAGGGGAAAACATACTGGACCTGATCATCACCAACATGTGGACTTTATGCTCCAGACCATAAGTGTATCCCTCACTGGTAAGATCAGACCATAAACTAATCTCACTGGATATTCACATCCTGACCCCACCCCCTGCCCAGAAAACCACAGTGAAAAACTTCTCTAAAGCAAATTTCCCACTCCTCAAAACCGACGTGGAATCCTTCAAAGCCCCCGGGCCTGTGGAAAATATGGCCCAGACCGCAGAATCCTTTATAAATGCATTCTATGAACATTAAATCAGGGATATCCCCCAAAAAAAAAACCCAACCCCAACCCTAAAGGGCAATGTCTTTTCCCCCCCAAACCAAAAAAAAACCTTAAAGGCTTAGACAAAAATTTCCCGGGGGAAGGTTTTTCACAGTTTAAAAAATTTGGGAAAAAATACCACCAAGCTAAGAAAAAAAAGGGCCCCTTTTTAAGAAATTCAAAAACCCTTTTAAAGTTATAAACTGAACCTATGAAACAGTTTTGTCAAAGGGAAAATTTGCAAATACCCCAAAGCATTCCATTTCCCATTAACTTGGAACCCCCACAAAAGGGGCCCAAATATTTCCCGATTTCCCCTGCCCTCTTAAAGCTTAAAACCCGTCCCCAAAACCCAAAAAACACCATCAATGGGACCAAAAATTTCCCGCTGCCCCTTACCAAAAGACCCCCCAAACATAAACACTTAACTCCAGCCTCCAAAGGGTTTCCAAAAATGTGGATAACAACGTTCCCCCCCAAAAAACAATTTTAATTAAAAAATTTAAAAATTTTAAATTATAAATATATATGATATAATATAAATATGATTAAACACGGATTCCCCATTGATTTTAAGCGGGTCCCTTTTAAACCTGGTCCAATTTTTTGGGATTTTTAAAGGTAGGTTAGGGGTCAACTTACCGGAAATCCCCAAACCCTTGGATACAAATGGGCATTTTATTAAACCGGCAAAATATCCCAATCCCAAAGGGGTTGAAAATTTCTCAAAAGGGAAAACCCCTTAGAACTGCTGGATAGCCAGCCGACTCACAGAGAAGACTCAAAGTTAGGATAAGAAAGTCTGCCTCCACTAAATGGCAGACCACTAATGGTGTCCATCAGGGCAGAGCCATCTGTAGCACTAGGTGACCTAGGCAGTACTGGCTGGAGGGCTGGGCTACAACATTAATTAAAAAAAACAAACAAACAAAGGTTTCCCTGCTTTCCTCTTGGTGTATCTGACCTCAAACCTGAATGATTTGCCAGAAAACCGCAAACTTTATGATAAACAGTCCAAAACTATGAGGCAAAAATCTGTACAGTTGAGAGGTATGAACAGAAAAAAATATAACTGGTGGCACAATTTTTAATTTTGCAGAGGAAAGGATGTGCAAACACATTAACGCTTCTCTAATATTGTGGCAACATCATCAGCCACATAAGAAGCTCTTGGGGAGATAAATAGGTGGACAGTTTTCTCTTTTTGTGCCAACAGCAACATACAAAAAGGTGTGTGTGCATGTGTAATGCCTCAGTTAGAGAGGGAAGTTTAGTTAATTGACTTGCTCAAACTCAAATCCTGCACCTTGGCTACAAGAGGCAAGAGCTTTAATCCTATGCACCAACTGCCAAACCTCAATCAACATTTTTCCCTTTTTTAAAATCACTAAGGATTACAGTCAATTACTGTCAGTCATTAGAGGTTCACAGTTTTTGTGTTCTTCAAAACACAAGTTAATGAAAAAAATGTTCTGATTTTTTTAGTGATTTACAGTAGTCCGCATTTATTTGCAAAACATCTCTGATTTTGCCTCATTTTATGTCCTATTGTTAAGTAATTCACTTAGCCAGATGGTGCTGGACCAACTTAAAATTTGTGATGGGTTCCTCAGTTGTTCATTGGACTGCAAGATTAGTAACTGGTACCTATGAACCAGAGTAGTTGTAGTGTAAAGGAATAAAATTGATTGTAATAATCAAGAGTGTTATCACATGAGCTATGTTCTTTGGATGTGGTCCTTGGTTTCCTTAATGTTGACAGTGTGTTTATTATTTAGCTGCAAATAAGTTGGACAGCATGAAGTCCATTAGTTTAATGCTAGTATTTAAATTATGAATATATATCTAATTTAATTTGCTTTTTGCAAGCTCACAGATGTGAAATGCACTGTTTGGACTACAACTGTGTATTTAGCATTTAGTATAGATGATTAAGGTTATGAGCTGTTAAACAGCTGCTTCCTGTAGGACATGGTTTGATTCACTCAGCATTCATTTGTCTTCTGTGTTACTCTGCCAAGTTACTTCACCAGACAGTAGTCTTGGGCTGCTCCTGAAAATAAAGGATTACTATCAAAATTGCAGAATTCAGAACTGCGAACAATGCTGTCCTTGACGCATTTCATCAACCTCATGAATATTAATGAGGCCAGATAATTGACTCATAACATCGACAGTCTGGTTTCGGTGTTAATGTTGACAGTTGCTGTTGTGAGACATGCTTCATTTCTCTGCCTTGTTGACAATTTTCTTAACTGCCGTTCACTTGACTGTCGATATTCCGACTGTCGCTCCTACCATGTTCGAACAGGAGCCGGACATTAAACTGACTTTCAGTCTTTTGACTGTAAACTGAAAATAACACTTGTGTCCAGTGGGCTGTCCCAGGCTGTTAACAAATGTGTTACACACTTCTCTTTTGAATTCCTGGACCATTCATACATATGTTAATTATATGCTAATTAAATATGAATCCCACTATGTCTGTCATAGTTTAATGGGTGGCCAGATGCATTTTGACTAAATGTGAGTTCAAAGGAGGAGAAGTTTACTCTTTTTCTGTTTTTAATGTAAGAGTGTTTTGTTTTGTTTAGAAAATGGCTGTCAGTGTATTTCTTTCAGTAAAAGGTGAAATAATAATTTTAAATTAAATCCAAATCTCTGTGATAATTGTAAAAGTAAAGAAGAAAATAGCATGTACATTGATTGACAGGTTTAAACAGTGTTTATGGCAACTAGGGAAAGATGGCCAAGTAATGAGATATCGGTATGACTAAGTAGGCCTGATTATTTACCCTGAATAGGGCTCCATTTGTCCATGATCTGGCTGTGTTGGCTTTGGAGATGTGTGCTGCAACAATACAGCATTAGTAGCCATTTAAGTAAGTCAGACCAGTCAGAAAGAATAGCTACTATTGATAACAGAGAAGACACAGAAAGGTCAAAAATGAGATGTAGATGGCTTGCAAGCACATAAGACGATCCCCCCAAAAAGCATTACGCTATATGCAGTAATATGTCTGAATTTTGTTTGACTTGTGAGTTGTTGAACAAAAGCTGCTGCTACATTTATATTGCTTGTAATTGTTTTGCTTTATTCATTGCACTAAATAATTAATTTATTAATAGGCCTGAATAGTATAATGTAGTTTAACCATGTTGCATTTTAGTAATATATTTTTGCAGTGCCTTCTTTTCAGCCTGCAACAACTGTGAAGGAGACGATTTTTGGCAGCCCATGTAGTCTGCATTATTTGGAGTGATGATCAGAACAGTCTGATCTTTAGCATTCATTAGGTCATTGTTGTATATTACTATGATACAGTCTTGTCTACAAGATTGTAAAGTCAGATTTTAATGGATTTTTGCATTTAGTTAGGATCTGTTACTCTGGCACTTAATGCAGAGGACTAAAGCTCCAACTTGTTAATGGGCTGTTTTCTGTGGCAAGGGAGTAAGGTTTGGATTTCTCCACCTTCATTTACCTACAATGTGACACTGAGCAGCTCGCTTAACCAGGCAGTGCTTTAGAGCAACTGGAAATATGAGCTAGGCTACTTAATGGTCTCCTGGACTGCATTCCTAGTAACTTTGAACCTGTTGTTGAAATTTGCCATCCATCCCTTAATGCATAGCTGATCTAGTTCAGGAAATGTTATGCCAATATCACCAGCAAAAAAACAACATGTATAATTTATTCTTCAAGGGCAACAGGCACTACGTTTTCTAGCTGAAGTAGTGAAATGCAAAGTTGTTTCCCAGCAGCAATCTATGCATGAGTAATAGTTCTCTTTAATATAGAATTTTACAGATGGCTTTTACTTCTGAAGAAATTTTGCATATTGATTTAGCATATGTTATCAAGTGGTTAATATTTATCTTATGCTGCCAGAAATACTCTTCTATTTAAATTGCGCTACACCTAGCTAGATCTTATAGTATGATGCCAGTGATCTTTATATAGTTTAATGCAGTTCATCTATATCTGCCAGTAATGTACATTTATTTTATTTATTCAAAACAATCGCCAATAAATTGGCTACAAGTCCTAGTGGGAAATAAATTCTCTGTAGATGAAAATACTTTATATTCTTACCTGATCATTTTTAAACAGTCGTTAATCCGACTTTGCAAGACTAGTGTGCATGTGTGTGTGTGTGTGTGTGTGTGTGTGTGTGTGTGTGTGTGTGTGTGTGTGTGTGTGTGTGTGTGACCCCACTGTGTGATGTTAAAACATCATTAGTCTGTCTTTACAGGACTTGTGTGCATTTGTGTAAAGCAAACTGGAATACTTTATTGTGGCCAGTTTTATCACAATCAGATTTGTGATGTGTAAAGTCAATTTAGTGACCATAATTGCTGGGTATAGATAATGGTGGACTGTAATGATAACAGTTTGAGTGGCCTTTTATGGTTGAAATATTCTGAAATGAGCATTGATGTCATTATTGGTTCATACATTTTGTTTCTCTACTTACTAAAAACACATGCTAACAAATGTTGCTGTATTAAACAAAAAATGTAATAAAAAAATCAGGCAGGTAAATCAAAGAATGCATGTTTCTAAAAATATATGCAGGGTGCCCATGCTTTGAAACTAGCCTGGAGGACCAATGTATACTTAATGCACCACTAACAAGACACATCTTCAATCAATGTGAGTTCTAATACATTTTCAGTGAATGTTAGCTTCGAGAGAAGAGAAGTTTACTATTGCTCATGTTAAGTCTTTGTTCAATGTGCAACTGTTTAGTTGTGCAAAAGGTAATCGGTGATTATTCTGTAAAAGCTCAATTAAAACTTTTAAATTAAATCTACATCACTGTAATCTCTGTAAAAGTAAAGAAGAAATTGGTATGCACACTATCAGATTTGAACAGTGATTGTAGAAATCAAGGAGAGGTAATCAAGTAATAGGACACTGGAGTGGGGGGAGGGACTGGTCTGTTACCCTACCTAGGGTCTCATTTGACAATAATCTCACTCTTGCTGTGGTATCAGTGCTGGGACCACTCCTCTTTGTCATCTGTTTCTCTGAAGTGAAGGCTAACATCAAAGGCTTCTGACTGACAAAGCTCTCAGACTATTGTAAACTAGAAGCAGTCATAGCATCCCTGACTGACACCAATACCCTTCAGGAAGGCCCGATACAGATTAATAACTGGTGCCAGAGTTACAGTGTAAAACTCAATGCTAAGAAGTGTGTAATAATCTCTTTTGGAAAGACAGCAAATTACTACATTGATAACAGACTCCTAAGGGTAGACCCAGTGTTGAGGGATTTGTGAGCACATCTGTTAGTGACTTGCTGTTTGGACACCGAGTGTCTAATGTAGTAAGGAACTCATTCTGTGTTGCACAATGTATAAGCAAGGGTGTAGCAGCCAGGTCCAAAGATGTCATTGTTCCATCATACTCAGCTCTCATTAGACCAGTTATGGAGTACAATTCCCCCATTAGTATGTACCTGACCAGGCATATGCAACAACTGGATCATTTGCAGAGATTTCTCACTATAAGAATATGTGGTGTAGTCAACATGACCTATTCAGACCACCTCAAAGCCTTATCTATATACTTGTTTTTTTACAGACTGCTAAGAAGTGATATATGCCTGGCCTACCAAGCATCTTCTGATCCAGCCTTAATGGCCTTGTTGCACAGTTGCAAAACAAACAGCTTCAGAAACACTTGTTCTTGGGACCTCAGCCTCACCTGCAACATACATAAGAGATGCTGGAAAGGTGGAAATGTATCTAAGAGTCTGCTCCTTCTCTGAACCAGGCTTCCCATTCATGTATAGCAAAGTTCTTCCCTACACTTATTCAAGCACAACATGGATAAGTGAATGGGGAATTGCAAATGTACACTTGCCCTGGTACATAGGTCCCTATTAGAAACGGAGTTTGTAAGTGCTTGATTACCAATACCCTAGTTATAAATACCCTACACAAAACCTATGGGATACAAGCCAGTCCATTATATTTGGGTAGCATGGCTGGGCTTACAAAGGCTCTTTAGGGTCATCATCCTAGTAATCATTATTGTTCAAGCTACAATCCCATCCCATTATTGCCTGAGCAACATATGTCCATTCTGAGTAGGAAGAGCATATGCACAAGCCTATGAAAATGAATCATAATATTAAACTAGAATATGCTTATTTGTATTCCCATTTGCCTACACTACTTAATTTGTATCTCTTAACATGTTCAATTGCAGGCATGTTAAAAAAGTTACATGTATGACATTTATCTTCAGTACAGCTATGGCTATTTTTAACAGGAATAACTAAAATGTTGGTATAGGACTATATAAAATACAGGAGATTATTGCACTCAGTAAATAATATGCCTTTGCCTTAAACTAACAATAAATTGCTTGGCAAATGTAACAGACTGTAGTTCTTACAAGACAGACGCCAACAATCCAGTCCTACAGTTTCAACAAAGAAGCCATGATAGTAACTGAAATTGCAGTCATGACTGCGAAGTGCTAATGAAGCCAAAAGAAAACAACCTTTTATCGTTTGAACAAGACGATCACGTATTGGAAAGTGGGTTCAGATTTTTGCCAAAAAATACAAGACTTTCATTCTACAGCTATCTTATCCTCTACATGGTAGTTTTTAGATAATTTCAAAGTGATGCTATGCTCCATTATTGCTACATAAATTTGTGCCATACAACATAACACCCTTAAGTACACGTTAAAATATCATCTTGGATCAGTGAATAAAAGGAGATTTTTAAGATAGAGCCCAGTTTGCTACTGTTGTTTCGTGACATCAGGTAGCTGTAGTGCACTTTTAAAATACTAAACATTTGGTCTTGTGGGCCATTTTAAGTGTAGCCAATCCCTCTTAATGGTGAGAATCAAGCACTGCACCTTGTGTATTTGAGATAAACACCTTAACCGTTATACCAACCAACAACTAGCCTGCTGTAGTGAATGATTCCCAAAGCAACTTATTTTTGTAACATTTATACTCTATAAAGACTATTATATTTCCTGAGGGACTAGCTAAACAACACAACTTTCATCTAGTGTGCACTGCCTTTATATTGCAAGCAATAGGCTGCATAGATCCAATTGATTTTAAGCACTGTATGGTCTGAGAGAAGGCCAAAGAAGTTAACTCACTATCCCCTCCTTTCTCTTCTTTCCTATCTCCCTTCCATTCATCCTTAACTTTCCCATACTTCTACCTTCTGTCACTTCCCGTACATCTTAAATTATATACTGCATATAGTGGATATTTACTATGTATGTCACGTATTGATTCCATTATGTAACTTTTCTGAGAGTTTAAATGCTAATAGGTTTTTTGACTTGTAGTTCATTTGTAGTTGAATCTTCACTACAGTGCTGATCACTTATTTGTAAAATGTGCACTGTTATTTGTTACTAGACATGCATCTGTTTGAAAATGTCATCTTTGTTATCCTCCAGTTTTTTATACTGTCCCAGGCTAAACCTCAAAATGGTCTACTGAGGTCAGTGTTCTGCATGTTTAACAAGTGAAAATAAATGCATAATTAGTTTATATTTTTTCAGCCACAGTCCAAACCAAAGGCCCTAAGAGCAGTACTGACAGAATGCACTACAGGCTGACTTGAATCTGACAAAATGCTGTTCAGAACATGTAAGAAAACATGGACAAGTGTTAGAATGGAATAAAATGAGTATATTTTACAGAATATACTATACATTAACTATCTTCAGCATGCAAACATTGACTTATACTTAGGTCTTTACAGTAGTTGGTCTGTCATTCGACATGTCATGTTTAGTTGATGGATACAGTTTAAAGTCATTTCTGTGCCTCAAGCAAAACAAGGTCTGTTCATCAGTGGGACAGAAACAGTTTACATGTTACCGAATGCTTTAGACAACTATCAGATAATGCTTTCAATTTCACTTTGAAAATATGGGATTAATCTAAAGAACTAAACTTAGAACTGAATTAAATTAAGAAATTAAGACCTAAATACTTATTTGTATAAACACACAAACTGTTAATATTTCAACAAAGGTAACATCACTTAGTGCCAAGATAGCAACCTGTCTATATATACCCATTACCTCCTCCTAGTGTTGAGCTGAAAGTAACCTTATGTTACAGAACATATTATTTTATTTAAATGTCGTCTACCAAACAATGTCACTCATTCAATAATGTACTATCAAATCAAATTGTTTCATAATCTATTTCTAATCCCCTTCAAGTGGCTTTGCCTTATACAGCTATTTCTCTTGCATGCATACCTCCATTGTATTGTGTGTAAGTTTGCACATGGGTTAAATTTGAAAATATTTCATCTAGATCAGTGTTCTACCTGGAGCAACAAATTTGTTTTTTATAAATAAATAAATACATATTTTCTAACTGAATCATAGATTATGTTAATGTCAGCTTAATAAAATGGCTGCCTAACCCAACTTTTTATTATTTTCAGTGTATATACTTTCCTGTGAAACATGCTGTCTATGCTACCTAAGGAAAACAAAGTGAGAAATAAATAATGCTTACACCAGCTGCCGTAGTGAATGACTCCCAAAGCAACATATTTTTGTAACATTTATACTCTGTAAAGATCATTGTTATGTTTCCTGAGGGAATAGCTAAAAAACACAACTTTCATCTAGTATGCAGCAGTTAAATCCACCTTTATGTTTCTGTTTCTTGTAACAAAGATTGAGAAGCAATACAATTTTGGCATTAGTCAAGTGTGAGTATGCTGTGGGATATGTAAGAATTCTGTAGTATTTACTTGAGACTGTTCTAACTAAACCCACTCTCAACAGTCAAGGAATAATGTTTCTACAGATATTGGTAAACAGTATGGTCTTCTGTAGTCCTGTCATATGAAGATTGATATATGACAAACAGCGAAAATAATGTCCTGTATAATAGAATTATTTTTACTGTAAATCTGTGAATGAATGATTTAGCTCATGTTTTTATGATTTGCAATGGTACAGTTACAATGCTCTTTAATTTTATGCTTTTCTAAGAGAAGTCAGATGATTTAATATCTGAACTATGGATATCTTTAGTTGTTGTTGTTGTCTGTCTTTCAGCTTTTTCCTGGTAAGGGGTCGCCACAGCGGAACTCTGATCTGCTAATGATTGGCAGTACATTTTTACGAAATGCCAGCTCGATGCCCAACCTTCAACGAAGGCATTCCCATTTACGCACACATGTCTTTCGAATGCTACCCAACCACGGGGAGGACATGCAGACTCCACACAGAAGGCACTCCCAAGCCAAGCCGAGAATCGAACAGGAGAACCTCTTGCTGTGAGGTAACAATGCTACCGCCATACTACCGGTGATATCTTTAGTATAGAGGATTAATAGTAGTTTCTTAAGAAAGGAATACAGCAAAAAATCACTATTACATATGAAAAGCAAACATGGAAATAGAGGAAAGCTAGTGCACTAAAGTTACAGTATCTAAAAATAAAGACAGCATATTCAAGTGTAAAAACTGGCAGGATGTTAAGTCCAAATAGAAATAAAGTGGCAATCAAGTTTGGGTAACCTGATCCACAGTAAAGGCTTTGTTCCTCTTTGTCATCAGAGATGGTAGCAAAGTGGTCCTTATTTGAGTTCAAATTTGCATGTCTGTGTTACTGTAGTCTGTGTACATGAAGTAGCTGATGAACCTAATGAAGTTGTTCATCTTGGTATAATCCATTTGTTTTTCTTTTTACCTTTATTGTATTGTATTGCTTTTTGAATATAGTCTACTGACAGAGAAAAAAAAAACTACCCCTCCGTTAACTGAGGAAAACTACTCATGTACCAATACACTTGCCCAACATTTCCTGGAATTCATTAATTCTAATGACCTGGACCAGCTCATTCTTACCCCCACTGGAGGTAGCAACATCCTTGACCTGGTCATTACTAACATGGACGACCGTTGCTCTACACCAATAGTCAACTCCTCCCTGGTTAGATCTGACCACAAACTAATCACCTTGGAAATCCCCCTCACCCCACCCCCGCAAAGGTAACCACCATGAAAAACTTCTCCAAAGCTAACTTTGGGCTCCTAAAAACAGAGGTGGCTAACTTCATGGCACCCAAGCAAATGGAGAATAGTTGCATGACCACCAAATCATACACCAGTGCACTTTACAAACACGTACACAAATGCATGGATCTTGCCATATGCAGTAGAACCAAGACGCTCTCCTCCAAAAAAGGAAGCCAATCTGGTGGTCCCTTGCTATAAACAAACTCTACAACAGAAGGAGGAAACTGATGTGGAATAAGGTGAAGGCTCAAGACTGGAAAAACTCCCTTATAAGCCTCAACAAAAAGTTGAGATCCCTCATCAAATCCTCTAAAGCTAGCTGTAAAAACAGAATTGCACCAGATAGTAAAGAACCACAAGGCCTTCTATAGCTATGTAAAGAATCTCCACTGCAGTACACAGATTTGCTCTGAGCTACTGCACAATGATACCTTCTATACCAAGACAACAGATACTGCCAGTATACTGGCCGACCCCCCCCCCCACCCCCCCCCAGGACCAGTCACAATACCAGTAGATTTCCAGGCACCCACTATTACTGCTACACAGGTTAAAACAGCACTGTTCAACTCCAAGAATACAGCTTCCATGGGACCCAACAATATCCCTTTCTGTGTTCTACATGAACTGCAGAGTGAACTGGCACCTCACCTTTGTGCCCTGTTCAGTCACAGCCTCACCTCAGGCTTTGTCCCTACTGAATGGTGCACTGCTACAGTCATCCCTCTCCACAAAGGAGGAGCAACTACAGACCCTGGGAACTCTCACTCCATTAGCTTGATGAGTCTGATATGCAAAGCTATGAAACACATTATTATGGACCTAATAAACAAGGATATAGGGAATCTCCACACTCTGGATCCCACACAGTTTGGTTTTGTGAAGGGTAGATCATGCCTGCTCAACTTGGTCAACTTCTTTGAGCCAGTCACCAGAGCTATGAATGAAGGCAAGGTGGTTCATACAGCCTACCTTGATCTGGCCAAGGCCTTTGATACCATTCCCCACTGAGGAATCAAAGAAACTCTCACTAAGTAGGCATCAACCCCTATATCATTAGGTGGGTTGCAAACTGGGTCAAAGGTAGAACCCACAGTGTGAAAGTAGTCACGAGTGGAGTCCCACAGGGTTAGGTCCTGGGTCCTCTCCTGTTTGGTATCAATTTCTCCAAAGTCCATGCCAACACAAGGGGACCCTGGCTGACAAAGTTCACAGATGATTGCAAGTTGGGAGCTATTATTAACTCCCCAAGTGATATGACATACAGAAAGGCCTCAGTGAGACCAATGATTGGTGTCAGAACCATGGCCTTAAGCTCAATGCCAAAAAATGTGTTGTAATCCCCTTTCGGAATAATTTGGTTCCCATGGATTACCACATCGATGGTAGCCCACTAAACACAGACAGTGTTATAAGAGATCTGGGAACACAGGTTGACAGAAACCTCTCTTTTAACCACCACATTGTCACTGTGGTCAGAAAGTCCTTCTGTGTGGCGCATCTCATTACTAAGGGTTATGCATCCAGGAAGAAAGAGGTTATTGTCTCCCTCTACTATTCCCTCATTAGACCAATCACTGAGTACAATGCCCCATTTGCCATGTACCTCACTAAACACCTGCAACAACTGGAGAGGCCGCAAAAGTACCTCACAAAGAGGATCCTAGGCCTTAAACATTTGTCCTATATGGACAGACGCAAAAAACTCCAACTATTCTCTGTCATATTGCCTACTTATAGGTAGGTACTAGGCTATTGGCCCTAGGGCCTATATAAACCTAGCTAAAGGTACCCTGGCTTTCGCCACCCAAGAAAATTATTTTCCTGTGCCACTGTCGAGCAGAGCCACAGAAGTGATCCCCAGGGTGAATTTCCTATCTCCCATCCAATCATCAAGATTTTTCTTGAACAGTGCTAATGAGGAGCTTTGTTTGATATAGATAGGTAGTTTGTTCCAGAGTATGGGAAGTCTCTGGGACAGGAATCTATCCCTCCAGCATGTTCTGTTTATTGTGGTGATGAGGTTTAGGTCCCTAGAGCACGTAGCTCATAGGGATTGGGATTTCTTTAAGTGGAGCATGTGTAAAAGCTCTGGGTTTGACATAGCTTTGTGTGTTAGGCAGAGATCGCATCTAAGTAGGCGATATGCAACAGAGTAAAGCTGCAGTTTTTTGAGACAGTCTGCATAGGGCATCTCTTTGAGGCTGGTAATTCTCTTTGTGAGGTATTTCTGTGGCCTTTCCAGTTGTTGTAGATGTCTTGTGAGGTACATACCAAAAGGGGCATTGTACTCTATAATGGGTTTAATGAGTGAGTAGAGGGGAACAATGACCTCTTTTTTCCTGGATGAGAAACCTTTTGTGGTGAGGTGTGCCACATAGAAGGATTTCCTGACTACTGTGGCAATGTGATTATCAAAGGAGAGACTACTGTCCACCTGTGTCCCAAGGTCTCTTATCACACTTTTGGTGTTAAGTAGACTACCACCTGTGTGGTAGTTCATGGGTACTGCGTTTTTACCAAAAGGAATAACAATGCACTTTTTGGCATTGATCTTGAGGCCATGGCTTTGACACCAGGCATCTGTCTCAGCAAGGCCCTTTTGTAGGATGTCCACATCCTTTGGAGTTTTGATTATGGCTCCTAGTTTGCAGTCATCTGCGAACTTCATTAGCCAAAGACCTTCTGTGTTGGCCTGTACTTCAGAGAAGTAGATACCAAACAGGGGAGGACCCAGGACTGAACCCTGTGGTACTCCACTTGTCACTGGTCTGAAGCTGGATTTGGAGTCTGCTACTTTCACAGTGTGGGTTCTGTCAGTGAGCCAGTTGGCAACCCATCTTGTGACATAGGGATTTATACCAAGTTTAGTGAGTTTATCTATAATTCCAGAGTGGAGGATGGTGTCAAAAGCTTTGGTGAGATCTAGATAAGCTGTGTGAACCACCTTACCCTCGTCTACAGCTTTGGTGACTGCTTCAAAGAAGTCTATCAGGTTTAGGAGACATGATCTGCCTTTTACAAACCTGAACTGGGTGGGGTCCAGAGTTTGGAGATTACCAATGTCATTGTTTATAAGTTCCATGATGATATGCTCCATAGCCTTGCAGACTAGGCTCGTTAGGCTAATGGGGCGGTAGTTTCCGGGGTCTGTAGTGGCTCCCCCTTTGTGTAGTGGGATAACTGTCACTGTGCACTATTCAGTGGGCACATAGCCTGAGGTGAGGCTATGATTGAATATGGTACTTAGGTGGGGTGCCAGTTCATTCTGTAGTTCATGTAGAACACAGTCTGGGATGTCGTCAGGTCCCATGGATGCTGTGCTCTTGGCTTTGGATAGTGTGTTTTTTACCTGTGCAGCCGTGATTACAGGAACTTTGTATTCTTCTGGTATAGAGATGGGCCCTTTAGGGGATGACAGAGGGGTAAAGTTAGAACTGAACTTATCTGCCAGGATGTTGGCAATATCCGTTGGTTCTGTATATTTAGTGCCATTGTGCTGTAACTCAGAGCAGATCTGAGTGTTGCCATTGAGATTCTTGACATAGCTATAGAATGCTTTGTGGTTGTCTTTAGAGTCAGTGGCAATTTTGTTTTCATAACTAGCTTTGGAGGATTTTATGAGGGATCTCAGCTTCTTACTGAAGCTGACCAAGGAGTTTCTCCAATCATGGGATTTTACTCTTTTTGGCAACAGTTTCTTTCTTCTGTTGTAGAGTTTGTTTATGGCAGGGGACCACCAGATTGGTTTCCTTTTTTTGGAGGATAGCATCTTGGTTCTGTTAGGGATTGCACAATCCATGCACTCATGTAAGTGCTTATAAAGTGCATTTGTGTAGGATTCAGCAGTCATACCTCTATTGTCCATCAGCATGGGTGTCGTGAAGTTTGCCACTTCTGTCTTAAGAAGCATGAAGTTGGCTTTGGAGATTTTTTTTTTACTGTGGTTTCCCTAATGGGGGGTGGGAGAGGGATGTGGATGTCTAGAGTGATTAGCTTATGGTCGGATCTGACCAACGAGGAATTGACCTCTGGTGTTGAGCACCGGTTGCCCATGCTGGTAATAACCAGGTCTAGGGATATTGCTGCCTCTGGTGGGGGTGTGGATAAGTTGATCCATGGCATTGGAATTTATGAATTCTAGAAAACATTGAGCACAAGAGTTGGTACATGAGTAGTTTTCCTAGTTAATGGTAGGGTAGTTGAAATTGCCCATTATTAGGGTGTTAGGTTGTACCCTAATATTTTCCAGTGTATTAAGAAATGAGGAGTGGGAATCCTGGGGCATGGTGGGGGATCTGTAGCAAGCTACAATTTGGATTGCGGTCTTGCCCAGAGTTAGTTGCACTTGGATAATCTCGGATGCATTATGCTGAGCAACTAGCCTGGAGGTGTGGATATCCTTAATGAATATGGACACGCCTCCACCTTTAGTGTTTCGGTCCAGGTTAGGTGGCGAAAGGTGTGGTATGAATTATAGCCTGGTAATGCAGGGGTACTCTCTGGAGCCTTGAACCAGGTCTCTGTCACTGCACAGATGTCGATGTTCTCCATTTTAAGGAGTGCCTCGAGAGAGTGCATTTTGAGGTTTAGACTTCTAGCATTGAGTAGCAATACCCTCAGATTCTTCTTGCCTGTACCTGTTAGGGTGGTGAATTTGTCATTTGAACCTTGCCTAAAAAGGCACTATAGGGGTGGCTAGAGCCTTAGCCAGTATCCGGAATCCCAGGGGTGACAGGTGCAGACCATCTCTGGCAAAGCATCGTGGCCTGTCAATCATGTCACCAGAAGCTTAGCCAATTGTTGAAGTCAATCATTTTGTCCTTGTACTGTGGTATCATTCTGGGTGATGGCAGGATGCTACTCAGGGCTAGGGTCATACCTGCCTGGGCTACAAGATCGGACAGCTCCTCCATGTCCCTTTTCATATAGTTCAAGGAGGTACATCTCAGGTCATTCACACCAACATGGACAATGACAGAGTCATATTTGTACTTGTCGTGGAGTGACTTGAGTGCATGACAGTAACTTTCTCCTTGTTTAGCCTGGTGAGTGGAACATCAGTGTGCCTGACTATAGAGTCACCTATGACTAGAGTGTTGGGTAAGTTGTTATGCCTTATGGGCTGTGGTTGAGTGGCACACTGAGTTTGTGGGCTATGTGTCATTTGGGTTGTGTTGGGGGGTGGAGGTTGCTTGTGTTTCTGCTTTGGAGGTCCCTGTTGCTTGGGTAGGTTTTTACTGAGAGCCTCCGTGAATGTAGGTGTGTGTTTTGTGTTTCTATGTGTGTGTTTTGGTGGTGTAGGTTTTGAGGGACTATGTGCTGAGTGTGGTGTGGTGCAAGTATTTACCTTTTCCTCTTGACTGTCTAGTCCAGTCTTGGGTGAAGAGAGCTTTGCTTTCAGTTTGGTTATATAAGTGCATCTCTCACAGGTTGTAGTGTTGGGTGGTAGGAGGAGAGGGATGTCTGTGTACATGAGGCAATTACTGCATTGCCCCAAGATGCCCAGAATCATCAGGTAGACAGGAGAAAACACTGGGGGCTGACCCTTAGACATGCCTGGATAGGTGCTTATTTGTTAAGTACTAGAAACTGTTTTCCTCTAGACAGTGAGGAAAGTTGAGTGCTGTAGTTATTTTAGCTTATTTAGTGCTTGCAATAAGTTCTGAACAAGTGCTGAAACAAAAAACTGGCTAGTTCTAAGAAACAAAATTAAGCTAGAAGGCTTCCCTCCAACACAGAAAGCCTTGGGCCCTAGAAGCCTACAAATAGTCCTGGACACAGCAAATCTATATCCAGGCTAGACTACCCACAGGAAAGGCAGGAAACAAGCTTAGAAAAAATTTTTTTTTTTTTTTTTTTTTAGAGGTGATCTCTTCTTGACTTACAAAGCCATGTCTGACCCAGCTTTGTTAGAAATGCTACAGCTAAAGAAATCCCAATCCTTCACACCATATGCTCCAGAGACCTCAAGTTCATTACCACAATCAACAGAACATGCTGGAGGGGCAGGTTCATAACCCAGAGACTGCCCGTGCTATGGAATAGACTTCCCATACATGTCAAGCAGAGCAGCTCACTGGCCCTCTTCAAGAGAAATCTTGACGAGTGGATGGGAAATAGAAAATTCACCCCAGGGATCACTCCAGTGGCTCTAATTGACAGAGGCACTGGGAACTAAGGTCTGGTGGCATGATGTCAGGGTAATCCTATGGGCTAGGCTTGTAAAGGCTCCAGGGCCATTAGCCTAGTACACATCTATCAATCTATGAAAAGATCTACGTTTCTGCTTCCACATTTCTGAATATATTTGCCTAATAAAACATTCTAATAACATTATTTAGATGGAAAATATGGAATCCTGAGAAACACCAGTAGTAAAACAAAAAGCCATATCTTGCTTATGAAGTGCCTACAATTTCCCAACTATACTTTTACTGAGAAGTCTTGAGAAATTTCTGAACTCAGTTCTCTCTCTTATGAAATAAGCCTTGCTAGAATTATTTTGGAAATGTGAGAGCCATATAACCCATAAGACAAAGAGCTTAGAGTTCTAATGTAATACTTATTATTACATTATTTACCTGTTGCTCAGGCTGCTGCAGAGAGCTTGACCTACTACCAGCTGTGATATTGAGAAAAGATAAGTGTTTATTCTCATTTTTGTCTGCATTTTGATTTAATATCTCTGTAATCTGTACAACTGTACTTATTCTTCTTCTTGTTTGTCCCTGCCTACCTCCCTGTTCTTGTTTTGGTGTTAGTGGCTCTGGAATTGCCCGCCCCTCCTGTAAGTCTCTATTTGAACACTCCTCCTGAGTCCATCTCATTTGCTCACTTAACCGAATACAGTGAGGTCATATTCTGAGTCTAGTGTTCACTCTACATAATACAGAGAGAAGATTTGAGAAGGCCAACCCACTTAGGTTCTTCCTCCCTCTCTCCTTACACTTTACCAAAAAAAAAAAATTCATCTGCTTTTACTGTATTTGTGTTTCCTCCGTCTTTATTTTGCTTTTGACTCTTCTTAAATGTACTCACTTTTATTTATTCTACTGCACTTATTGCTGCTTGGTAGTAGCCTGATTAAATTGTAACTGTTATTCTAAGTCTTTTGTTTAAGCACTTGGGCTTCATACCGGTTGTTTTACAATAAGAAGGTTTGTGGTCTGCACTGTTGTGGCAGGACAGGTAGCTTACATCCTTCTAAGCTGGGAATTGCCGCTTGAAACCCCAGTGTCTGCTATTCTAAAAGTGTATTAGTTCTGGTTTAAGCACTTGGGTTTCAGGCCAGTTATTAATTACATTAAGAAGGTTTGTGGTCTGCACTCTTGTGAGAGGAGAGGCTGGATTCTGCCCTTCTGAGCTGGGAATTTCTGGTCACAGGCTTATTGTGCCTGCTTATTCGAACAGTTTCTTTCTGAAATTGGTGCGCCTTGTTGATGTAGCATAGGACCAGATTCAGGCCTGCTGAATCTAGCTTTGTTTGTATAACTTGAGCACTGATCCAGGCCGTCTTTTTTGGAGAAGGTTCCCCTGCGCCCTCGTAGCGGGAGTGTGTAGTTAGAACTTATCTGATTGAAGACTGCTGGAACAGGGCTCAGTTTTGAGTTTTTTTCTGGTTAATTGGGTAACTTGTTTAAATCAGATTGTTCATTTTCTATTGTTTTATATATATATATATATATATATATATATATATATATATATATATATATATATAAATTGCACTTTATTTATCTGCTTTTACTGTATTTGTGTTTCTTCCTACTTTATTACTAGTGGCATTTACTACAACTCTGAACTGAGATATATAACAAGAAGCATCTTTTTATGCGCATTTAAAATGTTTTCTTCTTTTTTATTGTATCTGCTTTATTTTCTGAAAAAAATATATATATACTTGTTTCCCGCCTTTCTAGGCTAGTATAGTCCAGTTTTCAGGTTAGTGCTGAATTCAGGGCTGTGTTACAGATCTCTGTGTTTGCCCATACCTTACTTGGATAGAAGGAATTTTCTCTTTTCACCTGTCAGAGAGTGGAGCTGTGAGCAGCCTATCTGTCACTGGAGGAGTGGTTTCAGGTCAGAAAGTAGTAGTTTATTGGCCATTTTGGGCTAATTTCTTTCTCTTTCATTTTCCTGCTATAAAAACCGCATTTGCCTGGTTTTGCTCGCCGGGCAGCACCGGTTAGCTAGGGTATAACTATTCCCGGCTCTACAAAGTCTCCTCTTCAATTTTTCTCTTGGAACTAGACAAACTTTCAACTTAAGCACTCAAGCCATTCATTTCTCAGCCCGGCCCTTGCTCAAAACTCATAGCAAGCACTTATAAACCCTTGCACTACAGGAGGACAAGGCTCTCTATTCGACCTTACCAGCCATTCAGTAAAACAGTTTACTGTACCTATCCAGGCATGTCCAAAGGGCAGTTTCAGGTGTACTCTCCAGTCCAACTGGTGGATCTGGTCATTTTGAGGCAATGTAACAACTGCCTCATGTACACAGACAACCCTCTCCTCCTGCCACCAAACACTAATACATGAAAGAGATGCAATTATACAGCCAAACTGGAGGCTAAGCTCTCTCAACCCAAGACTGGATCAGACAGTCAAGAGGGGAAGGGAAATACTGGCATCACACCACCAGTCTCACATAGACCCACTAAACCAGCACCGGTAAAAAACACACATAAATACACAAAAACATACTCGGAGGCACTAAATAAAAATCTGCAAAAGCAACAGAGCCCTCCAAAGCAGACATCCAAGCAACCTCCACCCCCCAACACAAACCATGAAACACATACTTCACAAAACCAGTGTGCCATGCAATCACAGCCCTCAAGGCAAAATAACATACCCGACATACTAGTAATAGGTGACTCTATAGTCAGGCACACTGACGTTCCACTCACTAGGCTGAATAAGGAGAAGGTTACTGTTAGCTGCCTGTCAGGTGCCAGGATCTGCCACATAACACAAGCACTCAGGTCACTCCAGAACAAGTAGAAGTACTACTCTGTCATTGTCCATGTTGGTGTGAATGACCTGAGCCGTACCTCTTTGGACTACATGAAAAGAGACATGGAAGAGCTCTCTGATCACGTAGCCCAGGCCGGTATGACCCTGACCCTGAGTAGCATCCTGCCCTCACCAAGAATGATACCACGGTATAAAGAAAAAATGATCAATTTCAACAACTGACTAAGTTTCTGGTGTCATTCAAAGGGGATCCAGGGGATCCAGTGTCTGTCTGCCTGGGATGACATGCTCGACAAGCCACGCTGCTTCGCTAGAGACGGCTTGCACTGTCACCCTTAGGCTTTTGAATACTGGCCAAGGCTCTTGCCATCCCCATATTGCATTTTTAGGCAAGGCTCAAAAGACAAACCCACCACGATAAATAGCACAAGTAACAAAAATCTGAGGGTAATACTACTCAATGCCAGAAGTCTAAACCTCAAAATGCAAGCACTCGAGGCACTCCTCAGTATGGAGAAACTCGATATATGTGCAGTAACAGAAACCTGGTTTAAGGCTACAGAGAGCACCCCAGCACTACCAGGCTACAACTCATATCATATATTTCGGCCACAGAACCCGGACCAAAATAGAAAAGGTGGGGGAGTATCCATACTCATCAAGGATACCCACACCTCCAGGTTAGTGGCACGGCATGATGCTTCAGAGATTATGCACGTGCAACTAACAACGGGCAAAACTGCAATTCAAATTGTAGCTTGCTACAGATCACCCACCATGTCCCAGGACCCCCATTCCTCATTTCTGGAAACGCTGGGTAACATAAAGGTCCTACCAAACACCCTAATATTGGGTGATTTCAACTACCCAAACATTAACTGGGAGAACTACTCAAGTACTAACTCCCTTGCCCAACATTCCCTAGAATTTATAAACTCAAATGCCCTGGAACAACTGGCTAACATTCCCACCAGAGGTGACAACATATTGGACATGGTCATCACCAACATGGGCGACCAGTGTTCAACACCGGAGGCCAACCCCTTGCTTGTTAGATCTGACCATAAATAAATCACTTTGGATATCCACATTCTGCCCCCACCCCCGAACAAGGAAACCACCATGAAAGATTTTTCAAAAGCAAACTTCACGTTACTTAAGACGGAGGTGGAAAGTTTCAAAGCCCCCATGCTAAAGTATAACACTGTCCAAGCTGCAAAATCCTTTACTAATGCATTCTACTGGCACCTACAAGAATGCATGGATCGTGCTATCCCAAGCAAAATCAAGACTCACTCCTCCAAGAAATGGAAACCAGTCTGGTGGACCCTTGCTATAAACAGGCTATACAATAGAAGGAGGAAACTAGTACAGAAAAGAGAAAATCCCAAGAAGGGAAGACATCCTTGATCAGTATCAGCAAGAAACTACGATCCCTCATAAAATCGTCCAAGGCGAGCTTTGAAAGAAAACTTGCCAAGGACTCCAAAGATAATCACAAGGCATTCTTTAGCTATGTCAAGAATCTAAGTAGCAATGCTCAGATCTGCTCGGAGTTAGTGCAGAATGGCACAAAATACACTGAACCAAATGATATTGCCAACATCCTGGCAGACAGGTTCAGTGCAAACTTCATCCCCCTCTCACCCCCAAAAGGCCCATAACCATACCAGAAGAATGTAGAGCCCCTGAAATCACAGACACTCAGGTTAAAATAGCCCTCTCCAAAGCCAAAAACACAGCATCAATGGGACCGGTTGGTGTCCCAGGCTGCATCCTCCATGAACTCAAAGACGAATTAACCCCTCACCTAAACATACTGTTCAAACTCAGCCTCTCCACAGGCTACGTACCCATAGAGTGGTGCACAGCAACAGTTATTCCACTCCAAAAAGGTGGAACCACAACAGACCCCAAGAACTATTGCCCTATAAGCCTGACTAGTTTGGTCTGCAAGGCTATGGAGCGCATCATCATGGAACTCAGTAGCAGAGACATTGGGAACCTCCAAACCCTGGACCCTACCCAGTTAGGCTTTGTTAAGGACAGATCATGTCTCCTAAACCTGGTGGACTTCTTTGAGATAGTTACCAAGGCTATAGATGAGGGAAAGGTGGTACACACAGCCTACCTAGACCTCGCAAAGGCCTTCAACACCATTCCCCATTCTGGTATTATAGACAAGCTCACCAGCCTGAACATAAACCTCTATATCACAAGATGGGTTGCCAATTGGCTCACGGACAGAACCCACATGGTGAGAGTTGTGGGAAGTAGGTCTGACTCTAAACCGGTTACAAGTGGTGTTCCCCAGGGCTCAGTCCTAGGACCCCTCCTGTTCGGCATATACTTCTCAGAGGTACAGGTAAGCACAGGGGGTCTATGGCTGACCACGTTCACAGACGACTGCAAACTAGGGGCTATAATTGACTCACCGGCTGACACAGACATCCTCCAAAAGGGTCTCACTGAGACAGATACCTGGTGTCAAAATCATGGCCTCAAGCTAAATGCCAAAAAGTGCATAGTTATTCCCTTTGGAAATAACAAAGTACCCACAAACTACCACATAGGTGGTAGTCCCCTATATACGGAAAACGTAATAAGGGGTCTAGGGACCCAAGTAGATAGTAATCTCTCCTTTGATAATCACATTGCCAAAGTGGTTAGAAAATCCTTCTATGTGGCCCACCTAATCACAAAATGGTTTGCATCCAGATCAAAAAAGGTCATTGTGCCCCTCTACTCATCACTCATTAGACCCATCATAGAGTGCAATGCCCCATTTGGGATGTACGTTACAAGACACCTGCAACAGCTGAAAAGACCACAGAAGTACCTCACCAAGAGGATCATTGGCCTCAAACAGATGCCCTATGCAGCTCGACTGAAGAAACTCCAGCTGTACTCGGTTGCATACCGCCTGCTCAGAGGTGATCTCTGCCTGACATATAAGGCCATGTCCAACCCAGAATTGATGGACATGCTCCACCTAAAGAAAACCTTATCCCCACATGCTCTAGGGATCTAAACCTCACCACAACAATAAATAGGACGTTCTGGAGGGACAGATTCCTGTCCCAGAGACTTCCCATGCTTTTGGAACAAGATTCCAGTCTACATTAGGCTAGCACTCTTCAAAAGAATCCTTGATGAGTGGATGGGAAACAGAAAGTTTACCCCTGGGATCACTTCAGTGGCTGTGCTGGACAGAGGCACAGGGAACTAATCTAAGGGGGCGGTGAAAGCCAACACATTCTGGCTAGGCTTATAAATGCCTTCGGGCAGATAGCCTAGTTACCTACCTATGAACCTATGAACTTGGTACTTTAATAAGATTGTGATCTAATTGTTATCTAGCATTTTATAAGGAGGATAAGAACTAAATTATAGTAATTTAACTCCTGGTAGTCAGTAAGAAAGTGGCACAGGGTTACAGTGATTTGTATTGTCACATCAGAGTAAGAGGATCTCTGGTTTGATTTTCACCTGGGTGCTTAGTCTGTATGTCATCCCTGTTTTATCTTGGATTATTTCTGGGTACTAAAGTCTGTAGGTGCTTGTGCAGTGTGTGTTTGTGTGTGTGTGTGTGTGTGTGTGTGTGTGTGTGTGTGTGTGTGTGTGTGTGTGTGTGTGTGCATGTGTGTGTGTGTGTGTGTGTGTGTGTGTGTGTGTGTGTGTGTGTGTGTGTGTGTGTGTGTGTGTGTGTGTGTGTGTGTGTGTGTGTGTGTGTGTGTGTGTGTGTGTGTGTGTGTGTGTGTGTGTGTGTGCATGTGTGGTGATATACTGATGTTCCCTACTTGCCTAATACACTTTGTGGACAGTGGTGGCTGTTCATGGGTTCACTATCAGATGTGACTTGATAGCGCTAGAATATAAGTCAGAAAGGACAGAGACCCAGATGGATGAAGGTCTTATACTTGAGAGTATAAGAGCTAAAATAATTAATGTCAGGTCATAAAGTGCTACCTTTTTCAATTCCACATATTCCATATCTCAGCACTAGCAGTATATTAAGGTTATACAAAATACTGTTTATGGTATGCAACAGTTTTTGACTGTTAGTAATCACTGCTGTTACTGAAACAGTGGTTCTGTCACCTGTACTGCATACATAGAAAATATTCTGTAGACTGGACACTTGTTTGAGTGCAGTGTACGCATCCTAAAGGCTTGTAAATGGAGCCTAGCCCTCAATCAGGAAGCTCAGCCTGGCACATTTTTGTCTTCACCAATGTTCATGCAGTGTGACAGACACTGGTGATTCCCCTGTCCTCCCAGAGACCCAAGCCTATCACTGCCCAGCCTTGCAGATGTCAGACTCCCAAACCTGTCATCCTTTGGCCTGTCAGTGGACAGTCTCTGAAACCTACCATCATAATCATTAAGCCTGACATTGATAAGAGTTCCAAGCCTTTTGTCATTTAGCCTATGAGTGGCCAGAGTCCCAAGCCTATCATTGTCCAGATTGGCAGTGATTGTACTCTCAAGCCTATCATTATTCATCCTGGTAGTGGTCAGAGTCCAAGTCTTCATCTTTTGGTCTTGTACTGGAAATAGTCCCAAAACTATAATTGTTTAGCCTGGGGAGGTCAGAGTACCAAGCCTTTCATCATTTGGCTTGATCATGGTCAGTGTCCCAAGCCTATCACTGTTCAGTATAGCAGAATGTAAAATCCCAAGTCGATCCTCATCTGACATTGTAGTAATCAGAGCACCAAGGCTGTCATTATTTGAACTGGCTGTGGATAGAGTTTGAAACTCATCAAAACTCAGCCTGGCAGTGGTCAGAGTCCTAAGCCTATTATCAATTGGCCTGGCAATGGATGGAGTCTCAAAGTTATTATTATTTAGCTCGAGTGACATATGGAGTTATACCATAGTTGTCATCTGTCATCCACTCCTTTCTTGGTGTCTGTAAACCTATTTTTTTATTTTATTCTATTTGTATTTGTTTACCGGGATAGTGCACTATTTCAGTAGACCATTTGCAAGTCCATTGTGTATTAAACAAATAAAATATATATCCAACTGAAAAAAATATAAATAAAACATAACAGTGTTTGCTAACAAATCAATAAGCAGCAACATTACTACAAATTTTCATTTTAGTTAGCAAAATACTTCCAGCCAATAACAAGTTGCAAGTGTAGTCTAAAGCTACAGTTTTGAAGTTGTCAAAAAACAATGATCTGGAGTATTACAACTTTATGGTTTCAGAACTTCTAGATTAATATTATTTAAATAAATTAAAAATCTCAATTCACACTTAAGGTGCATTGTGACAGTGGTTAGCATTGTTTCCATCTCTGGTTGAATTCTCGGCTGGGGCTCCTTCTGTGCTGAGTTTGCATGGGTTTTCTCCCTCCCACATTCCAAAGACATGTCTGGAGTGTTTTTTCCTGGGCATCTGCTGAAAATGGGCTCTGCCCCCAATCGAGCTATTATGATAGAATGAAAAATAACTAACAGGCAGCTGATACAACTTTTGCAGGCCACATACATTTTTTGAAACTACATGTTCTTGTTACTGTATATTTTTTTAATAAAGAACCCCATTATCACATAACTGATATTCAATGGCTAGGCTGCTATTGAGGAAATTCATATGAAGAGCTGGAAAGTCACGAATCCCTTACCAGTCAGTCTTGGCACCAGCAAATAAAGGAGGCTATAAGATGACTGACCCCAAGTTAACTTCTTCTGTCCAGTTTTGGGAAAATCCTTATAAAAGGAGTCCAGACCCAAACAATTTATGGGTGAAACTCTTTATTACTATATAGCATATCACATTTACTATATATGCTCTGGAGTAACAGTGGATCCTATTTTAAAGCAGCTTAAAAAAAATTAAAAAAATAGACACAACCTTTTATATACTCCTTTTGCAGGGTAGATTTTCTTGCTGCCTGCCTAGGCTGTGTATCTCTATTTGAAGAAGTGAATAAATACTGATATGCATATATATATATATATATATATATATATATATATATATATATATATATATATATATATATATATATATATATATATATATATATATATATATATTATTTTATTTTACATTTGTTAACCGGGAAATTCCGAATGGATACAGGTCCATTTTCAGCGAAGGTCCGGGGAGAAAAGCTCCAAATGTACAAAAACAAGTGTAAATACAGTGAAATTATTACAGTGAGTTATCACAAAACTGAGATTTGTTTAAGAATATGTACACACAGGTACATGCTTTTTTTTTCACATACACACAACAAAGGTTGGAAGCAAGTAGCTGAGAAAGAAATAGTTAAAGATTTCATCTGAAAAAGGAAAACACATTTATTAAGGTGGTTATCATACATGGTGTAGTGCTAACTTTAAATCTTTCCATAGGTAGAATTTTAAACAGTTAGAGTCAGAGTTTTATTCTTGTAATGAGGTTCTCATTTATGAATTATGTCTGAGTGGGGGTTAGTCAGGGTTTGAACAGGGATAAAGCCACTGCATTTTTAGGTATTTCCTAAGGGATTTTTTGAATTGGGATAAGGAGGGGTCACTGGTGAGTTCAGCAGGAAGTATGTTCCAGTTTTTACCGGCAGAGTTGGAGAATAGTGATTCACCAGCTGGATTGTTGGTTTTAACAGTTTGCACTAGCAATTTTTTGGAAGAGCGAAGAGATTTTAGGTTACTGTAGGGGACAATAATATTTTTCAGTATGGGTGTATTGTCTGGTTGGTAGAGGATTTTGTGAACAACTATTAGTTGGTTATATTGCAGTTGATAGGGTAGTTCAAGCCAGTCTAACGATTGAAGGTTAAGGCAGTGATGGGTTCTATAAGTTGAACCTGTGGCAAATCTGGCAATGTTATTGTAGCACCTAGTAAATTTATTGAGGTTTGATTTGCTTAGGTTTAAGAAGATGGGTGAGACATAAAGAAGGATCGATAGCAGATGTGTACGGGCAATAACAGTTCTAGCAGATGGGGTTAGGAATGGTTTAATCCTGTATAAAGAGCCTAATTTTTTATTAACTGTTTTAATAGTTTTGTCTATGTGAGCATCAAACTTGAGGTTGCTGTCGATGATCACTCCCAGTAGTTTAGTACTAGGTTCTGGGAAAATTATGGTAACATTGTTAGATATTACGGTGAGAGGTGGTGAGGGGACCTTGCGAGTGGGGGAGAAGAGTAATAGTTTGGTTTTATTTATATAGACATATGGATCTACTTAGGAAGCTCGAACTTTCAAAACTTCGAACTGCATATGGTTGAGACCATAATGGCAAAACTTCAATAAAAAAAAAATAAAAACTTTTTTTTACATTTATGCAGGGGGGCAAGCCATCTTGCACCCCCACACCCCGGCTAATTAAGTATACCAACTCTGAGATCGCACTATAGTGAAGAGAATGGTGACTAGCCCATTCCATGCTGTATGGCGATCTCCATTTAAACCATTCAAAGTTTCAAAATTTTGATCTTATGGTCTCAACCATATGAAGTTCGAAGTTTTGAAACTTTGAGCTTCCAAAATAGACCTATATATATATATATATATATATATATATATATATATATATATATATATATATATAAATATAATGTGTGTGTGTGTGTGTGTGTCTATAAGTTCCTAAGGTCCTAAGTTGTTATTCCAGCTTTTAGGCCCAAGAGCAATCCACAAATGCCATTTCAATGAGCTGTGGTTTATACATATGCAAACCAAACCATTTATCTAACTTATTTTTAAACATCAGAGGAGCTCTGAATTTTCTTTTGTCCAGAGGGAGCTTAATCCATAATATGTATATAAATATATATGGTTTGCTTGCCTTTTGTCAAATGGAAACATGATTAACATCTGTTTGGCTGACAGCATTTGGCTGACTGAAACAGATGGTCGACATGTGTGAGAGATTAACAATCCCTGGGGATTGTGCATTCTTGGAGTTAGCATATGTAATTAGCCGGAGATGTTGGGTCAGGGAGTCTGCTCTGGGGTGAGCATGTGTAGTATGTATTGACATTCTGTCTTTCAATGTTTTGACATTGTCATTAGGGACATCAAGTTTCTGTCTGATGAAATGTAATAGATCTGTATTATATATATATATATATATATATATATGTATATATATATATATATATATATATATATATATATATATATATATGTTTACTATCAATATGTCGAACAACAAAATAATTTCCATTCAACATATCAAAAACAAACCTCGAATGTCAAAATACAGAAAAAGTCACAATGTCGAATTAGCTGAACAAATTCAGCAGATTCTACATTGTTTCTGAACACATCACGTGATGTCCATACAGGAGCTCTCATATAGTAAACTCCTATACCTAACATCACATTTTCACAGGGGGGGCAAGCCCCCCACACCCCCTGCTAACTATATATTCCAACTCCGATATCACACTACAGTGAGGAAAGGGATTAATTTACCTAACTGTACTGCATATGATTGCACTACAATTTACAAAGTGCTATAATAATTGTTAGGTACTGGATAGGAAATTAAACTCTGTGAATTAGTAAGAGTTGAATGACTGCTCATATTTTATTAATTAGAACATTTGATTGGAGGAGTGAATGGTGAATATTTATATAAAAGGACTGTTATGCCTTTACTAATTGTTCTGATGAAGCTCAGGAGATTCCTGGGTGAAAGCACTTAACGTGTTTTGATACTGTATTGTTTTAAATAAAGAGTGTGGTTCCGTGGCTCCTGCATAGGTGTTTTTACTTTTTGGAGGTTTGCTGTTTACTAATTGGATTTCATTATCAAAATTCAGTTACGCAGTTTGCACAGCCTGCTTCAAATCTAATATTACAGATTGGTTTTGAAGAGAAATGAACAATTGCTCTTACTTAAGAAACCGTAATTCTTAATGGTTGTATAATGTAGTCATGCATCATATTTGTCCATGGGCCCCCCTTCCCTAAAATGAAACTGTAACAGAAGTCTCTGAACTGCATCAGAAACGTACACTGATTGGTCAGGGGTAGCAAGTTTCTATTCCTGACCTTGCAATAATCTCTTGTTCACTGCAGCAGTACTGCCTAGTTCATGCAGTTTATTTTAAATACTAGCAATATTACATGTTGTAAGTAATTTAGTTCACAGTAGAACCAAAGCCAGCACAGATTTACACTGGTTTCAGCCCTATATTAAGCAAAATAAGCATCTATAGAGCTCGTAGCTTCATGGAGCTCTAGTATACCATGTATACCGTAGTTAAAGTGAAAGCTCAAATGTTTGCTTGCTCAGTGGTTAGCTTTGTGTGTCTGTAAGGATTTTATTTTTACTGTATTTCTATTTTTAGGCAGTCCCCCTCAAAATACCTTAACTAAAAGGGCTCTCCTATCTGAAGGATACTACTCTTCCTAAACCTGTTATCCTTTGTAAATGTACACTGCTGACCTGGGTCTAATGCACCTATAGTCTGTCCCCCACAGTAATTTGGCTCCCTCCTTGTTCTAATTAAATTAGTTTACCCCTCTAAGCTTACAAAACCCTGAATATTATACTAACATATTGGTTTCCCACCTTAAAACCCTGAAAATTATACTCTAAAACATAATCCAAGCAAATACCTTAAGAAAGCTTAAAACACAGTTTACAACACAGCTATTAAACTAAGTCTCTAAATACTTACCTACAGCTCTAGGAAGCCTTAGAAAACATTTGTAGTCAGACTCCCCAACCACCCATGTCAATCTGCATGCATTCTCACAAGTCATCACAACACCTACCAGGATAGGTAAACCAAACCAAAAAGAAAGCATACTTGATTGGGTACTTATAAATAGCCATCCTCGATTGTACACCTCTGGGACCCTCCCTGATTACCTAAGCGATCACCTTCCCACCTATGCTATTAAGCACAAAGCTATCAACCCCCAGCAACCCTTACTTAGAATGGTAAGAAACAAAAAATACTTTAAACCTACAAAATTCCAACAAGAGCTAAACTCATGTAAATGGTCACTTTTAAGACACCTTCTCTTAGATGAAGCAGTCGCTACTTTAACAACAAATTCATAGAAATCCTTGATTTTCATGCACCCGTACATTCAACAAGAGCTAAGGCAAAAACTGCACCATGGCTTTCCAAAGAGTCTAAACAAAAAATCACCCTCAGAAATAAGGCATGGGCATTATGATGAACTACTAAAGACCCCCAAGATCACATTAAATATAGGCAAATGAGGAACATCACTAAAAAATCCATTCTTCTAGACAAAAAAAAACTACTACTATAATCTACAGGAAGTAAATCATAACAAGCCTCAGAAATTCTGGGCAGGTATAAATAAACTATTACATCCTGGACAAACTTCCACCCCATTCCCCACAGCCTCCATTGATAAACCTCATGAGGAAGTCTCTGACAGTTTTAACCATTTCTTTACTGAGACCATTCAAGCCCTAGCGAGCCAACTACCTCCCAGCTCCCCCTGTCATGAAATCAACACCCCCAGAAATCAACTCACATTTAGATTCCAACCAGTTGGCACCTCCCTCATCCGTAGCTTGATTAAAAAACTGAAAGCAGCTACAGTCTCCGCTGACCAACTCCCTGCCGAGTATCTACAAAAAGCAGCCAATGCCATTGCTTACCCATCTCGATACTAATCATTCAAGCAATAGCGGAAGCCAGAATCCCTTCTATTTGGAAAATATCCTATGTAATCCCACTTCACAAAGATGGTAGCTCTACTGAGTTATCCAATTATAGGCCAATAGCAATGCTATCCCCACTTGCAAAAATTATGGAAAAATGTATTCACAGACAATTGATGAATCACCTAACTCAGAATAACCTCATGGCAGACTCCCAGCATGGCTTCCGACCACACCACAGTGCTACTTCAGCCCTTCTAGCCTTCTCCGATGCCATAAATCATAACCGCAATAACAATAACATATCATCAGCCCTCTTCTTGGATCTCTCCAAGGCATTTGATATGGTGGATCACCAATTACTAATCCATACCCTGAAAACTTTCTGCCTAGATATTACAGTCATCCAATGGTTCCAGTCCAATCTGAAAGATAGACAGCAAGCTGTCCTTTGGCAAAACAAACTTTCTAAACTCCTACCCAACACACTAGGTGTACCCCAGGGATCCATACTAGGGCCCCTTCTTTTCTCCATCTTTATTAACGCCATCTGTTCTGCTATCCCTACAGTCAGCTGTGTCCAATACGCTGATGACTCCACTCTGATTTGCTCGGCCAATTCTCCAAATGAACTGTGGTCAGCTACACAAAAAACCTTTAACACTGTTGAAAACTGACTTTCTGGATGTCGTCTGATCCCGAATCCCAAAAAACACAAACTGTTGCTATTCTTACCAACACACATGTCTACTGCATTCACTTTTACCATTAAATCTAATAATGGCACAATAATTTCCCCAATCTCCTCTACAAAACTGTTAGGTGTTTTAATCGATAATAATCTCAAATTTGACCTACATGTTAATCAATCTATAAAGACCATCAATAAAAAAATAGGCTCACTTTACAGGATAAAAGCCTTCTTAACCCCTCCTGCTAGATCTGCCATAGCTTGCTCTCTCACCTACTTTCAACTCTTTTGTATGCATCTCCGATACTCTCCAATCTAAACAAATCTGTCCTCAACAAACTCTCTATCTGCTATAACCATATTGCCAAGTTTGCCACTGGCCTGCCTTATAGGACTCATCATTGTATTACCCTAAACCAGCTTGGGTGGCTAGGACTGCACAGCTTGATCCAGTATAACGTCATGATAACTGCCCATAAGATACTTTATAATCCAGATAATACTCCTGCTGTTAAAAATATTATTACCCCCTATCACAATCACCGTCCACTTCGATCCTCTAATAAATTACTTGTCCAAATTATCAAAACTATTAACTCTGCCGGTGACTCTCTCTTCGCAAACTCTGTAGGCAGATCCTGGAATTCTCTCCCAACTAAAATTATTTTGCTCACTCCCTGAGCCAATTCAAGACTAGACTCAAACAACATTTGACACTAAACTGGCTATGTCAATGTAGCAAACCCGACTCACTGTCCTTGACAATGATACTAAAATAGTTATTTTAGCTTATCTGTGGCACTATCCTGACCTTTACCTTGTTTAACTCTAATGTGTTTTGGTATGTTACCACTGTAAATACTCTATAGCTTACCTGTGGCACTATCCTGACATTTACCTAGTCTAACTCTAATGTGTTTTGGCATGTAATCACTGTAAATATTGTATCTGTAACTAACTGCACGAGTTAATAACAGTATTGTTAGCTGACTTGTGTTACTTAATGAAGACATACTCTCTGATTTTTGTTAACCCCGGAACTACTATTATTTGAATAGGTATGTAACCTCTGTAAAAATTGTAATCATAAACTTAACTGCTTGCGTAGATATGTTAATTACTTTATATAATGTATTTTAATCTAATTTGGTGACCTTGGAGCTTTTCTCCCCGGGCCTCTGCTGAAAATGGACATGTATCCAGTCAGACTATCCCAGTCAACAAATGTAAAATAAATAAATAAATGTAATGACACAGAGGTTACAGTTTTGTCATGGAGTACAACAACTCTGCAATTAAGTGAGCTGTAATATTACATTCACATTTGAAAAAACTCATTTGCTTGTGCCAAGTCGATCTCCTTCTCAACATGTTCCACAATATCTGCCCATAATTTTTCAGTGTCTTTTATCCGTGGAAGCATTATCTGAAAGCAATAGCTGCTGTAAGCTTAACCTCCCCTTCAGGTAGTTTAGCAACTTGTACCGATTCTTCAGTTGTTCCTCCTCCTCCACAGTTTCATTCTCTGTTCCCATGCTGTAAAGAATCTCTGACTTGGAGAAAAGGAAAAACCCCATAGTTCAAATATTTTTCATGATTTTACATTCATTTAAGGCCACAGTACTTTTTTTGCTGTTCAGTAAAAGATGAAACCTTTGCTGGTCTAATTACTGGATAGTCTGACAGAAACAGATCTGCAAGCTCTTCTACTAGATGTCATAGCCAGAAAATGTAATGGATTAGCAGGGCTATTATAATGCTTCATTGCCTTTGTAAGAAGCATGCAGGCCACTCGTTATTAATAGAGCGGATGTGCTTCTTTGTTGTGAAACTGAAATTCACAAGGCAAAGACCATGAATTGTTTCTCAGTGGAGTAGCTATTAAGCCCCTCAACATACTACAGCCTGTATTTACAGTAGGAAGCTAATTTTGAAACAAATGTAATAGTCATATTTGACTTGCTAACAATAGTTGTCAAACACAATGTGGCTCTGGACTTCACAGACTAAGAATTTAGTGTGACACTTGATCCAGTTCCACAAAAATTGTTAGTTCATGCATTGCATAGACATGCAGTTGGGCCTGGAGCACTAGCAAATGTAAAACACTGTTTAGAAAAACGCAGACATAATAATAATAATTTATTTATCTGTTTATTGACATTTCATTACTGGGAAAGTCTGACTGGGTAGAAGCCCATTTAAAGGAGAAGCTGGGGGAGAAAAGCTCCAAATTATTACAAAGCATTTTAAGAACAATAATTTGACAGTCTTCAAAAATAAAACAAAAACATCTGGAGTTTAAATAGTTATAACAAATTAGTCATAATATAAAAACATGGGTTAAAAAAAACAGCTTATAGAGAAATTAAAGGAAAGATAGTCTAATACAAATAGGAACTGCAGTATGAAGTTAGGAAAACAGGCTTATGGTATATTTAGAGAGGAAGTCAGGGAAGAGAATTAGAAAGGAAGCAAGTGAAAAAGGGAGAATAAGGAGGTATAAGGAATGAAAAGGTACTTGTTCGCATTTAGGGATATAGTTATCCTGGATTTGAGTAAGATCAGAGACAGATTATAGCTAGGAAGTGTTTCAAAGTGGTTTTGAAAGATGGGAGGGAGGGTAACTGTTATCTAATGGCTGAAATGATCTATGTTTAGATACTTAAGCCTCCCAAACAGGTTTGCCAGCAGCCTTACCCTTCTCAAAAGCCTTTCTTCTCTATCTAGCATTGTTCCAAATACTTCTTCTAACCCCCTTATTCTCTCTTTTTTCTGTCTGTACCTAGGCATCCCACTCTAACTACATAGTATCTGACCCTTTGGTCTTGTTTTAAACTTAGTATATTACTTAATACTCATCCCTTTACTGATAAAACTCTCTACCTTACCTACTTTTTTAGCTTGCCTTCTCTGCTCCTAGCTTTCTCAGACTCTCTATACTCCTTCCACCCTTGTACTAGCCTTTTCCTATTACACTTGCTTCCTTTTATATCCTGAGCATCTTGCTATCAGTACCCATACCTGTGACTGACCTCTCACACTCCTAGACTTACCTGCTGGATTTTTCCTACTTTGCTGATTGTCTTCTCCCACATTCTGCTCTCCTGTCTCAACCCGCTCCGTTAAGCCTCACGGGCTCACTCCGCTCCCCTACCCTGCCCCCAATTCCCACCCGCACCCAGTGGTCCTACATTTATACCTCCAATAGACACACCCTCAACCAATCGCACATAAGCTCCTCCTTACCACACCCTCCCCTCTTACCTCATAGCACACCCAACTTGCCCGGACCCACCCTCCACACTACCTCTTAAAGTCAAAATACTACCCTACTTTCCTCTTCTTTCTATTCTTTATCATCTCTCTTACTTCCCTAATATACACAATGTGTACATCACCGCTCCCAATATACTTTCAAATAACTATCTGTTTAACACTATTGCCTCCTCTAGTAACTACTTATCTCCTAACCTCCTATGAACACCCACTTCACTCCTCACTTGTGTTTCCCTCTAAATGTACCTCTACACACACCTCACCTTTTACACCAGCCACCTTAAATCTCACTACCAAACCAAACTACCTATTTACCAAATATCTCAAACTAGCTTACTTTAAGCTTAGCAAACATAAACATAAAAAACATATTGACATCTTTCATAAACAAATCCAACTCCAATATTTCTTATTTCCCAATCTCTATTGGATGGGGACATTCACCCTAACCCTAGCCCAAATAGCACAAACACTAATAGCTGCAATAAACAAGACAAAGCTTCTCTCACTACATCAAATATACATACCAACTCTCTTACTATAGCTCATCTAAACATACGAAGCATTTGCAACAAAATCTCTCAACTCCATGCCCTTTTAGATGTTCACCATTTTGATATCCTATGTTTATCAGAAACATGGCTAAAACCAACCATTAAGGACAATGAAATTACCCCCCCTGGGTATAGTATCTTTAGAATGGACCGTAAAACCAAAAAGGGAGGTGGAGTAGCAATTCTCTACAAAGCACAACTCCAACTTAGTAGAATAAATCTTAACCTTCCACTAGACAATAATGCAGAAGTAATCAGCTCAAAACTTCAAATCAACCCTAGTAAAGCTATTAACATAATTTGTGTTTATCTTCCCCCAGGAAATAACACTAACACCTTAGAATGTATCCTTAGCTTTCTGTCAAACAACCTCCCCCAAGAAACACTAGTTCTAGGCGACTTTAACATAGACTGGAATTCCTGTAATAATATTAACCCTACATCCCATATAAACCTTTATGGCTTCACTCAACTCATAAACGGTCCTACCAGAACTGTTAAATCCAACAACCATGAATCTATCTTAGACTGGATTCTGATTAATACCCCCCAACAAACCTACCAATCTGGTATCCTCCCAGATGATCTAAGCGACCACTGTATAACCTATGTCATTAGACACAAAATCAACCTAACCTTACCTGCCACCCTTAGAACACTCTTGAACAAAAATATTTTAACTCTGAACATTTCCAAGCTGATCTAAAACGTTGTAATTGGTCCTCCCTAAAATATCTTCCTCTTAATGATGCAGTAGAATACTTTAACTCTACATTCTTATCAATTCTAGACCAACATGCCCCAACCCGTACCATCAGAACCAAAACAAAAGTAGCCCCCTGGCTAACAAATGATACTAGGCATAAAATCAAACTTAGAAACAAATCTTGGTCTAAATGGCGTAACACTAAAAACCTAACTGATCGCCAAAACTTTAGAGAGCTTAGAAACAGCACCAAAAGAGCTATCCTAATAGACAAAAAACTATTACCTTCAGTTACAGCACAACACTAATAAGGAACCTAAAAATTCTGGACCAGCATTAACAATCTTCTATCTCCAGGTCATTCCATCACACCTGATCCCTGTGACTCTAACCCAGAGAACCCTAAACAAACAGCAAATGACTTCAACTCATTCTTCACAAATACTATCCAAACACTTGCTAGCCATCTATCTCCTGATACCTCTAATCTACTTCCACATACATCTAATACACCTCCTACACTCCACTTACAACCTGTCTCTACCTCTTTTATCACATCACTGCTCCAAAAGTTAAAACCCACCACACCCTCTGCAGACAAATTGCCTGCAGAATTCCTGCAGATAGGTGCCAAAGCCTTAGCCTACCCTATTTCTATCCTGATCAATAGATCTATAAAAGAAGGAATCTTCCCCTCTATCTGGAAGATATCTCATATCATCCCACTACATAAAGGGGGAAACTCTAATGATTTCTCCAACTTTCGACCAATAGCTCTCCTCTCACCAATCGCAAAAATCATGGAAAAATGTATTCACAAACAAATACTAAATCACCTTCTCATCAACAACCTACTTTCTAACTGTCAGCATGGCTTCAGACCCTCACACAGTACCACCACTGCTTTACTCTCCTTCATAAACTCCATTAACATTAACCGCAACAAAAACTATACATCATCCTCTGTCTTCATCGACCTATCCAAAGCTTTTGATATGGTGAACCATAAACTTTTACTACACATACTAAAATCTCTGGCTCTTGATAATCTTGCCTTATCCTGGTTTGCATCCTACCTAGAAAATCGTCAGCAGGCAGTTCTGTGGAAAAATTCACTTTCTAATCTTCTACCTATTTCCTTAGGTGTACCTCAAGGCTCTATCCTAGGCCCTCTGTTATTTTCAGTCTTTATTAATGACCTTCAATCTGCAATCCCATATACTACCTGCATACAATCATGAGACGACTCAACTATAATCTGTACCGCGAACTCTCAAACAGAACTTCACTCACTTACTCAAAAAGCTTTTAACACGGTAGAACAATGGTTCTCTCACCGCTGTTTACTCCTTAACCCTAAGAAAACCAAACTACTACTTTTTTCTCCTACTCGGAAATCTACTACACCTTACTTTACTCTTACATCCGCTGACGGAACACTCATCACTCCTGACCAGACCACAAAACTTTTAGGTATAACTATCGATAATAACCTCAACTTCGACTCCCACATCAATAATACCATAAAATTAGTTAATAAAAAAATAGGATCCCTGTATAGAATCAAACCTTTCCTAATACCCACAGCAAGGTCCACCATTGCTAGATCTCACCTAATCTCCACTCTCCTGTATGCCTTCCCATTTACACTAATCTTTCCAAAAACAACATGAAGAAACTAGAAACATCCTATCATAACATTGCTAGATTCGCTGCTGGATCTCCTTTTCAAACTCATCACTGCTTAAACCTAAAAGAACTAGGCTGGTTAGAACTTCCTAACCAAATTATACTGCAACAGATCTTAATTGCCTATAAGATTCTATATCAGCCAACCAATACACCAATACTTTCTAGCCTTATTTCTCCATATAACAACCTGAAACATCTTCGTTCTTCTAATAAACTTCTGATTAATACTACCAAACCTAACAATAATGCAGGTGACAGTTTATTTTCCAACTATGTTGGAAAAGCATGGAATAAACTACCCTCTGATATCACTTCTTTAACCTCTTTCCAACTCTTCAAACACCAACTAAAAGTTTATCTCAATAAACACTGGCTTTGCTCCTGCACTAATCCAGACTAATGTTAACTCTATTTTTTTTAACTAACAATTTTATATTTAAATTTTTTTATCCTTTTTTATTTTGTTTTAGTTGTTATGATTGTTTGTAACCTTTTATGCCTTATGTAAATTGTATAACTAGTGGAGCTTTTCTCCCTGGGCCTCTACTGAAAATGGACATATATCCAGTTGGACTAGCCTGGTCAACAAATGTAAAATAAAATAAATAAATAAAAATAAAGTATAGACCTAATGAATACAGGTAAGGAATATCAGGCCTTAGCAACCTTGTAAGAGTACAGACAATGCCCAGCAGATTTACTAGGTTTGTAGACAGACAGGAGTTTTTGGTCACCAAATCACTATGACTGACTGGGAACATAATTGTGTAGAATGTTTTTTAGTGCTGGATGTGTAGATGGATTCTAGATAATTTTATAGGTGGTAAGAAGTTGTGTATATGTTAGTTAATGAGACAGTTCTAACCAGTTTAGACTTTTCACTGCTATACAGTGTTGGGTTCAGAAAGGGGTATGTGCTGCAAATTTATCAACTTTGCTGCGGTAGCGTTGTCGCCTCACAGTAAGACGCTGTCCGGTTCAATTCTCAGCTAGAGTGTCTTCTGCGTGGAGACATGCGTGAATGGCCATACCTTCGTTAAAGGTTGTGCGTCAGGCCTGACAAGCCGGTACATAAAAATCAACTGCCAATCATTAGCGGACCAGAGTTCTGCTGTGGCGATCCCTAACCGGGAAAAAGCCGAAAGACACAAACAAACAAATGTAGCATTGTTCAAGTTTTAATTTTTGTGAAGCCTGGAGATTAGTAAGGATGGGAGCACCATAAAGAAGAGTGGGGAGGGGATAAATAGTGGCAAGTGTAATTTTAGTTGCATCAATGAGAACGTTTTTGGCTGTGTAATGTTTTTGATGAGTTTTTCTTATGCAATTGTATAACTGCAGGTCTAGTGTAAGATTATCATCCACTATCACCCCTAATAGTTTGCTATGAAAAGTGACTTCAATGGTTGTGTTATTAAGAGAAAGGACTTTAAATTTTGTTTTTTCTCGAGAGAGAGGGATTTGGGAGAAAAAATAGTATTTTGGTCTTTTTTGAGTTGAGAATTAGTTGTGAGTTATGAAGCCATGTTTCAGTGGCTGTTAAAGCTTCCTAAGTATTTTTTGGAGGTATGCCATGTTGTCAGATGTGCATATGAGAGGTGGAATCATCTGTGTATTGTATTAGGGTGGCCTGTTGTGTGGAAGTATAAAAGGTGTTGGTGAAAATCTTAAACAGGAGGGGACCAAGGATAGTCTTGTCATACACCGGTGGTGACTGGAAGTTAAGGAGAGACTGGAGTGGCATTTTGCTGACAGATACCTGTTGGATACTTAGCTTTTGAACCATAGATGGGTGGGTTGAGACATTTGAAGTAGACGTTTGCTGTGAGAAACTGTGTTGAAGGCTTTAGACAAGTCTAGCAATAAGGAAGAGACTTGTTTGCCATTATCTCTAGCTTTATTGACAGTATTTATATAGGTTAGAAGGGCAGTGCTAGTACTGTGGGAAAGATGGATGCCATGTTGTGTGGGGGATAGGAGTTCTTCCGGCAGGAAATCGACCAGCAATTGTTTTTGAATATATTTTTCAAGTATTGGCGAAGGGAGATAAAATTGCTACAGGTCTAAAGTTATTAACTAAAGTTATTAATGTCTGTTGAATTTTGTCCTTTGTACAGAGGGATAATGTTTGTTTTTCTCCAGACAGAGGGAATGTGGGATTCTTGGACTGACCTGTTTATAAGGTTTGAGACAGGATAGGCAATGCTGTAGGATGCTATTTTTAGATATTCGCATAGTTTCATAGTTTCATAGTATAGTACTAGGCTATCTGCCCTGGGGCATTTGTAAGCCTAGCCATAGTGATGTGGCTTTTGCCACCCCATGAAATGGTACAAAAATGTACAGAATAAATCTAGAATACTGTGCCTCTGTCTAGTAGTGACACAATGAAGGTCCCTTTATATAATAGAATTAGTTTACTGTGCCCCTGTCTAGCAGTGACACAGATGTGACCCCTGGGGTAAACTTACGATCTCCCATCCACTCATCAAGATTTCTCTTGAAGAGAGTCAGTGAGGGGCTTTGCCTAATACGAACTCGGATCCTGTTCCAAAGCATGGGAAGCCTCTGGGTTATGAATCTATCCCTCCAGCATGTCCTATTCATACTTGTGCCGAGGTTTAAGTCTTTAGCTCTTGTGGTCCTGATGGATTTGGATTTTTTGAGGAGGAGCATGTCCATCAGATCCTGATTGGACATGGCCTTGTATGTCAGGCAGAGATCACATCTGAGCAGGCGGTATGCTACTGAATAGAGCTGAAGTTTCTTTAGTCTGGCAGAATAAGACATATGTTTGAGACCCTTGATCCTTTTGGTGAGGTACTTTTGTGGTCTCTCCAGCTGTTGCAAGTGCCGGGTGAGGTACATACCAAATGGGGCATTGTACTCAATCATGGGTCTGATGAGGGAGGAATATAGGGGTACAATGACATCTTTGGATCTGGATGTGAATCCCTTCATGATGAGGTGTGCAAGGTAGAATGTTTTTTAACCACTTTGGCAACGTGGGTGTCAAATGAGAGGTCGCTGTCTACTTGGGTCCCTAGGTCTCTGATTACTTTTTCCGTACTCAGTGGGTTGCTGTCTATGTGATAATTTGTGGGTACTTTGTTTTTTCCATAAGGGATGACTATACATTTTTTGGCATTTAGTTTAAGGCCGTGACTACGGCACCAGTTGTCCGTTTCAGTGAGGCCTTTTTGTAGGATGTGTGTGTCTGCTGGTGTATCGACTATGGCGCCTAGTTTGCAGTCATCTGCGAACTTTGTCAGCCACAGCCCTCCCATGTTTACTTTAACATCTGAGAAATAAATGCCGAACAAGAGAGGTCCCAGGACAGATCCCTGTGGAACACCACTTGTGACTGGCTTTGAGTCTGACATTGCTCCAGTGATTTTAACTTTATGGGTTCTGTCCTTTAACCAGTTTTCAACCCATCTAATGACATAAGGGTTTACTTTTAAGCTGTTTAGCTTATCTATGATGCCTGAGTGGGGTATTGTGTCGAAGGCCTTAGCCAAGTCCAGGTATGCTGTATGGACTGCTTTGCCCTCATCAATGGCTCTAGTGACTGTTTCGAAAAAGTCAACCAGGTTTAAAAGGCAGGATCTGCCCTTTACAAAGCCGAAGTGGGTGGGGCCAAGTGTCTGTAGGTCCCCTATGTCTCTGTTTATGAGTTCCATAATGATTCTTTCCATAACTTTGCAGACCAGGCTAGTTAAGCTTATGGGGCGGTAGTTTCCAGGGTTTGTAGAGGCACCCCCCTTGTGGAGTGGGACCACTGTTGCTGTACGCCAGTGTTCAGGTATATATCCTGAAGTAAGGCTAAGGTTAAATAGCATTTTTATGTATGGGTTTAGCTCCTCTTGGAGTTCACGTAACACGCACCCCGGGATACTGTCAGGTCCCATTGATGCTGTGTTTTTTGCTTTGTTTAGGGCGGTTCTCACTTGGACATCTGAGATGACAGGGAGATTACATTCAGCTGGGATAAGTATTTCTTCTTTTGGGGGTGAAGGAGGCGAGAAATTTGCACTGAACCTGTCAGCCAGAATGTTAGCAATATCTGTGGGTTCAGTGTATTTTTTGTTGTTGTGAACCAACTCTGAGCATATCTAAGGATTTCCACCCAGGTTTCTAACATAGCTGAAGAAGGCTTTGTGGTTATCTTTAGTGTCCTTAGCGATTTTTCTCTCAAAGTTTGCCTTGGATGTTTTTATGAGAGAATGTAGTTTTCTGCTAATGTTGATCAGAGATGTCTTCCCTTCATGGGATTTCAGTCTGACGTGCAGTAGCTTCCTTCTTTTGTTATACAATTTGTTTATGGCTGAGGTCCACCAGACAGGACGCTTACATTTGGTGGAGAGGGACTTGGATTTGTTTGGGATTGCATGATCCATGCATTCTTGGAGATGTCCATAGAAAGCATTTGTGAAGGATTCGGCATTAGGTCATCAGCTGAAGAAGAGTACGGTTTGAGTTTGTTTAAGAGTAGTTTTATATAACATGTGGGCACAGGTTTGAGGGTGAAAGTGGATATGGTGATATGTGGCTAGTGGGCATGGTTGGGATTAGATGTTAAGGAATCCATCATATAGATGTTATGCTATCTATAAAATAAGAGTTGTATTGCAGTTTAGAATGGCGATTTATCGGGAGATGGTTTGGGTTGAATTTTTGGCAGGGATGTAAGATTTCTTTAATGTTAGAAAAATGGAGTCTATATATATATATATATATATATATATATATATATATATATATATATATATATATATATAAAATCACCAGTGGTGTTCCACAGGGAGTCTTGGCTCAGGAGTTCCTCTTCAGTGTCTGGACATGTGATATTGTAGATCATCTGGGATGAAAATATATCTTTTCCAGCTAACATAAAGATGTCTGAGAACTGGCATGCAAAGAACAAAAAGTGGTCAGAGATATTTCGTCATAGCTAACAAAATAGATCACAACTGAGGAAGGTAAAACAGCTCTGGATTAGGCCCCTGGGCACAAATCCACAGTGTCAGATGGTCTTCCTATTGAGGTGTGGTAGGTGAAGGGGATGAGATGGTGGGTATTTGGACAGCACTTATTAATCAGGTATTGTTAAGAGGCAGGGTTCTCAATACATGGAAGACCACAGTAATCCCCCTAATACATAAGGAAGAGCAAGACCCTAAACAGCCTTCTGCTTACCACTCTATATATGTGTTAAACAATGACTACAAGCTATATATGTCTATAATGGCAGTGAGATTAAAATGATACTCTTTATATTGATTCATCTTGACAAATCAGGTTTTATTAGAGGTAGGCAAACATCAGATAATTAATTCAAAGTAATATGATTACACAAGATGTGAACAGGAGCAGAAGCTCACTTACCCTGCTAAGACTGGATGCTGAGAACGCATTCAATCAGGTTGAGCGGAACTATCTTTTTGCTGTGAGAGAGGCAATGCATTTTCCATCATTATGGCTAGACATGTTTTTAGAAATATATAGAGGATCTAGTGCATGTATGAAGGTGAGGGCATGTCTATCAGAAGAATTCAACATCACAAGGTGTATGAGGGACGGCTGCCTCCCTATTTCTGGGTCTATTTCCAATTTTACATTGAGTACCAAGAATTAGGGCATCGGCAATTCAAGGATATAGATGGGGTAAGTTATAATTAAAGATTTACCTTTTCAGCAATGACATCTTGATAATCATGACCCATCCTAAAGAAGACCTTCCAAAGCTATGAGAACTGATAGAGGAATTCACAAAAAATTCTGGGTATAAAATTAACATACAGAAAACACAAGTTTTAACAATAAAAAATATGGAGATTTGTGAGATGCAACTCCACCATTTTGAAATGAAAGAAGATAATATGCTAGAATATTTGGCAGTGAGTCTTTTGAGTGATGCAAGAGATTCTGGGAGAAGAATGATAGCTGGAATAAAGGGTAAATATGCAGGAATTTACAGGAATGGAGAAAAGTGAGTCTAGATTTAGGTCAGCGTATTCATGTACTATATTGGCATGTAGTATCTCATATTTTATATTACACCCAAGCCTTTTTCTGGCCAATGGAGCCTCAAAATATACGCAATAGTGAAATGTATGAGGAAATTCATCTGACAGTAAACCAAGGATAGCCTGGGATAAGTTATTATTAATACTACTTAGTAAAGGGGAAGATTAGAAGCTTCTTCTTTTCCTAGTTATGAGTTAGCTACACAGCTGTCTTTCAATGCTGGATGCCAAGACAGTGGGTATCAAGATATGAAGAAGGATATGATAATAGAAAGTGACTCAGAAGTGAAGACAGGTGATCTCCTGGAACTAACAAGGCAGAAAAAGAAAGAAAGAAAGAAAGAAAGAAAGAAAGAAAGAAAGAAAGAAAGAAAGAAAGAAAGAAAGAGTCTTCCAGATCCCTTTGATTCAGGATTTAAAGAAAAGGTTAATTAAATTATTTAAACAAAAGCTTTTGGATTCATGGAAGGAAGAACTCCTGTGTATCTGTTCCTCCACAATAGCTGACTGGTATTGAACTAAAGAGTCTAATGTGTTTAGACACTGGCATTACCAGTTTTGTTTATAAAAGGGTAATGAGACAGGTGTTATCAACAAAAAAAGGATAAATGACCCCCAATGATAAAGTGGATTGTAAAACTAAGTAAAGGTCAACTAGGATATGGGAGCTGGTAAGTAGAGCACTGAGTAATCTTAACACCTTAAAAATGCATATAAAGGCAGAATAAAATAGAAATGGGTGTGAGTGCTGATATAAAAATAGTGATAGGTTATGGGAAGGAGTAGTATGACTTTCATGAGTGCCAATCATATACAGGAAATACCACATTTTCTGATGGAAATGCCAGTGTAAGTTTTCCTGCACTGCAGGGGTCCAATCCAAAGTGTTTCTGTTGGCAGTCTGGGGAAGGGAGAATGTGAAAGCACATTTGTGGAAGTGTGAGGCCTCAGCCCAGTTTAGGAGGAAACTAGGACAATGATTGAGCAGGATCATTAATGATCCACAGTCTTCATCTAAATCTTTAGTCTTTCTGAGGACAAGTGAGGAATATCAAATTTCCCCAAATGAAGGAATTCAGAGTATGGGTTGTGATCCTTCTTGCAAAAAAGGCTATAACTAGAAAATGGAAGATTCAATTAAGCCCTGCAGGAAAAGAAGTGATCACTCTAGTAGATGTTTTTATGGTCTGAGGAGTTGAAGACAGGTCCCCCAGTAAAGAAGAGGACTGCTATACTATGGGCCCAATGGGAATTTGTGGGGGAAAGCAAATAATTTAAAACCTCTCATTTTTAGAAGAGATCTCCATGCATCAGCTATTAGGCAAGATTACAATTTCTGTTTGAGGATGCTTGAGAGTGTCCCAAGTTATAGCACTGCCAATGGGTATTAACTGGTAATAATGGAAAACTAAAGTTGTGTAATTTGTCTTAGTGTCAGCTCTGGCTCTGGGCAATATGAGATGTATGCACTAATTATGAAGAGTCTCTTTAGACATTGTTTATTAATGGACAGTGTGGGTAGCCGCCAGAGCGTAGTCAAGACATTTTGCTTGAGGACTGCACATTTTGTTTATAAACAGAGTTAATAGATAAAGGAAACAAAAGATCTGTCCTCTAAAAAAGAATGCCCACTTAAATTAAATACAAAGTAAAACAATGCATTTAAAAAAACTAAAAATTAGGGAAGTACTAAACACGGAAGGGGAAGAAGTAGAAACAGCTAATGTTGAAAGAGTTCAGGGGTGTAGACATGCAAGATATGATAAAAGTAGATGAGTATTATGCAAAAGAACTACAGTTGCTGATAATATTTTAAACGGCATTGTAAGGAGATGATCCAAATGAAAAAAATATATTGTTAGTTATCATGGGCCACTGAAAGACTCTATTTTAGTTGCTGTGTACAGTTTCAGATATCTCGTCTTTACAGGGACATAAACCAGAGGTGGGTCAGAAAAGAAAGTAATTTAAACAACATGTGCAACAGAAGTTGTAAAATAGAAACTAGAAAAGCATAACATGTTTTGAGTCATAAAATACCTAAGATGTGATAAAAAGTTTTAGTATATTATGGGAGAGAATCCAAGTGGAGCCCCATCAATCAAAAAAGAGATGCATGAAAACTACTGTATTCAAGCTGAAGACAGAAGGTAGGCAGCTTAGAAGCACTATAAGAATTTATGTTTTTCACAGAAGGGTGACTGGATATTAGAATAAATGATTAAGAAAGTAAAAAAAATACTGGCAATTTTCAACATCACACTGAATGGGTATAAGGGAAGTTTTAACAGAATAGGTGAGAAATGATCTATTATTGTCAAGTAAGTTCTGCAGTTTATCAAATGGCTTTAGGATAACTAATACAGTCTCTGTTCCAAGTTGTCCTTATCAGCTGTTAGCTGCAATACTGCACCACATGCACAAATGATGAGGTACACAAACAGTGCAGATACACAGTGTGCAATCAATACATGTACAGAAACAGGTTTCCTACAACTTACATTTTATCTGGGCACTAATGAAAGAATGAAAAAGAGTGAACGATGCAGTAACAAGTTATTCAGGAATGTCAGTCATAGCTTAAAACATTGCTGGAAAGGCAATTGCACAGTCTCGTATATCACGTGTGCTCTGAGCTGCAGATGGTCCACTGTAGCAGAAAGAAAATAAGTCAGACAGAGTGGACAGTTTCAAAGTCTGCACTGAAGAATTGAGAAGAAATATTTAAGGCCCAACTTACAATGATAACAATAATAATGACAGCAGAAGACAAAGACTGAGAACAACAATATCTGAATAGAAAAGGGCAGACAATTCAGTAATTTTATTTTCTTGGTAAATCTTCTTAAACATATTGGATATAAGTGAAAAGCAAAACCAACAAAATCCAGGTGCCTCTGCAGTAAGCCACCAAAGGTCCAAGAATAAATGCAGAAAAAAAGCAAAGGCAAGGCTCCAGTTTCTTCAACCAACACAGCTGTTTATTAACACAAGCGCTTTCACTAAATGCTTCTTCAGGTGTATCTACATTGTTGCTAAAACACCCATTTTATACTATCATCACAAATCACATGACAAAACCATTTAACTATTTAAAGAAAGATGCTTATAAAACATATAAAAAAGTATACATTTAAAAATATGTACCATCAAATGCAAATAGAGATCTGTATGAGTTTTCCAGAAAGGGAAAAATGACTGAACTTACTTTGTTGGTTTCACTTGATGTAATTTCTCTTTTCACAGTAATCCCAAATGAGCTTGGAATCAATAGTGTTACAGAGTTACTAGAGAAAGATGGAAATTACATGAGAGAAAGTATACCAGCTAATACAGATCGTACTGAAACTAGTGCTTGAGAATAACATCTTTATGTTTAGGGACAGAATATACTGGCAGTGCAATGGTGTTGCAATGGGCACATCATGTGCCAACAGTTATGCGAATGTGGTGATGTCAGCATGGGAAGTAGAGAATGTGGAAAGGGGTTCCTATAAACAGCACATACTGTTGTTTTGAAAGTTTGTAGATCACCTCTTCCTGTTATGGAAGGGGACAGTAGAACAATTATTGGATTTTGTGGAATGGATTAATAATTCAACACCATTCCTTAAATTTACATTGACTTGGTCTTGCTTTGAGGTGAATCTCCTGGATGTCAGTATAGTGAGAGAAGAGGAAGGGGAATTAAGTACAAAAATGCATAGGAAAGAATGTCATGCCAATAAATTGCTAAGGAAAGATAGTATGCATCCCAAGTATGTGTTTAGAAATGTCGCACATAACCAGTTGTATAGGGTGTTAAGGCCTAATGTTAAACAGAATGATGCTAAACAACAAGCAGAAGTAGTAAGTACAGAGTTGGTGGAAAGGGGATACAATAAGGATGAAGTACATAGTAATATGATAGAGACAGAAAAATTAAGGGGTACGAGAGCAAAGCCCTATTTTTCAGAACCTTGTGAAAACTCTGGGGCTAATAAAATATATAATAATAGTAAGCTTAGAATGTGTGTTAGTTATTCAAGAGACGTAAGAAAATATGCTATTATTATTAATACTCATTGGAATCTCTTGACCACAGATAGGCAAGTGAGTACGTTTCTGGACCCACATCCTCAATTTACGTTTAAGAACAAAACGTAATTGAAAAAGGAGACTGTGTGCACCGAGAGATCAGATTCTAAATATAGGGGGACTAAACTCTGTAAGAGATGTCAGTATTGTGAATATATAGATGTAGGAACAAAATTTGAATATCCAGATTCTCATGAGGTCTTTCGTTTGAGCGTTAATGCAACTTGTAGTTCCCCCCATGTGGTATATCCAGCTATGTGCCAGTTATGTAATAAATTCTATGTTGGTAAGACCAATAGATTGCTTAAAGATAGAATAAGAGAGCATATATATCATATTAAAAAGAAAAGCTTATTTAATGCCCTTGCAAAGCATGTGTCTGAGACAAGTGAAAGACATAGTTTTAAATTTGTGGTCTTAGGTCTGATGTTATGACAGTAAGGGGGAAGTGATATCAGAGCTAGAACGGAAGAGTTAGAGGCAAACTGGATTGTGAGGTGGCTGATGTAAGACATGGCTTAAATGACCATGTGCCAATAAGACCCATTTTAAAAAATAGACCATTGCGTAGGTGATGTTTTGAAATGTGTTATATGTGTACATATTTTTCTGCATTTGCATTTGATGGTACATATTTTTAAATGTATACATTTTTTATATGTTTTTATAAGCATCTTTCTTTAAATAGTTAAATGGTTTTGTCATGTGATTTGTGATGATAGTATAAAATGGGTGTTTTAGCAACAATGTAGATACACCTGAAGAAGCATTTAGTGAAAGTGCTTGTGTTAATAAACAGCTGTGTTGGTTGAAGAAACTGGAGCCTTACCTTTGCTTTTTTTCTACATTTACACTTGGACCTTTGGTGACTTACTGCAGAGGCACCTGGATTTGTTGGTTTTGCTTTTCATTTTCATTTTGTTCTCTTCCAGCGATTCCAGGATTATGGCTACAGGAAATGAGAACATCGAGTTAAGTTACAATCCTGTAACAGATTTAAAATGGACTGAATCTAATATTAACTTGTTCATTGATAAGGTGAGCGAAAATAAGAATCCACTGCTTGAAAATACATGTACTGTGGAAGGAACTGATTTTCCTAGTACTAACTTTTTTTGCACTGAAGAGTGACTTATTTTCCTTGGATAAAAATCTATTCAAACTTAAATGTGTGCAGTATGAAATGTTTCATTTAGAAGTGTGCGTTGCATAAAAGTAATACCCCATGGGTTAAGGGTGTTAAAGATGCCCGCTCAAACAGACTGTGATCCTGTGCTTTTAAGTGAATGGCAGCAACTAAACCTGAGCAAAAGCTTGAGTTATTTAAAACTGTTGGTTGCTGCAGCAGGCAGGGAAGAGACAACTGTACTAAACCTAATTAGGAAAAAATATGTTGATCTCTACAAAAAATATGGTGCTGAAGTGACTTTAAAGCCAGTAAATGACTCGATGGATAATGCTGCGACCTGTGCTAGAAAATTACTCCAAATTAAGCTAAAGAAACTACAAAGAGACTGTATAGATTTTGCGCTGGGCAATGTATTCACATGGCCATGAGAGTCCAATACAGCCACAGAGTACACTGGCATTGCAAGAACGATGGAGACAAAGGCCTCAGCGAATCAGAGTGCACAAATAGAGGCAGCATCTAATCCGGTGGCTGTTAATGCAGAGGAAGAAGAAAAGGGGCAGATTCAAAGCACAGAGGAAGGGAGAGACAGCACATTAAACACGTTGGCAACTGGAGCGAGAAGAAAAACTTTCTCCACAGTAGTGGAAGTTCACAGTGAAGAGAACAGTAATATCTCCAGACCAGGAAGGCAGAACATGGAAAGTACCCACCCCTTTTTACACCCACATGGACAGTTGAATCTGACCTTTCCACTTCCAACCAGGGAAAGGTCTACAAGAAGAGGGGGCAGAGGACAGTACAGAAATCAGCAGAGAGGGATAAGTATAACATGAAACAAGAGGAAATATGTAGAAGAGATGGTGAGTCCATACACAATAAAGAAAGCGTTCTTGAATGTAAAAACTTAGTAGTTAACCTATCATCGAATATGTTAACACAATATGAACTTAATGTTTTGGAAAAAGGTTTATCCTTTATCCACACAGCTGATATGGACTTTACAGTGATTGTTTCTGATATTAAAATGTTCACTCGCAACTTAATGCTTAAAGTTAGGTTTGATAAAAATGAAAGTGTAGAAACTTTTAATTTTAGGAAGCCCAGTCTTTTTATATCTAAACAAAATTTGTTGATTAACGCTTTTGAGAAACTTTGTTTAGAAGATGTATATAAGTTGTATTATGAAGGAAAAGTAAACAGAATAAGAAAAAATGGCATAACAAAAAAAGAGTTTGAAGCTCTGATAGACCTCCAGACGGATCCCACTATCATGATATGACCAGCTGATAAAGGTGGACAAATAGTCATTATGAGTAGAGAAGATTATGATGCAAAGATGCATGACTTATTAAAAGACACTAAGTTCTATAAATTGAGTTCCCCTTTACAAGTGAGACGAATGATAGAGAAAATACATAGTGAACTTAAAAATGTAGAAAGTTTGGGCCTTATAGATGATGGCCTTCTAAAATATTTTTTAGTATAAAATCCTCTCACTCCCAACATTCAACGATTACCGAAGTTACATAAATGTAAGGTAAACCCCCTTATGAGACCAATCATAGCAGGAAGGGATTGGTGCACGGAATCCATTTCCATATTTTTGGATAAAAATCTTAGGAATTTATTGAGTAAGTCAGAATATATTTTAAGAGATACTGAACATTTTATTAGAGATCTGTATGAGTTTTCCAGAAAGGGAGAAATGACTGAACTTACTTTGTTGGTTACACTTGATGTAATTTCTCTTTTCACAGTAATCCCGAATGAGCTTGGAATCAATAGTGTTACAGAGTTACTAGAGAAAGATGGAAATTACACGAGAGAAAGGATACAGCTAATACAGATCTTATTGAAACTAGTGTTTGAGAATAACATCTTTATGTTTAGGGACAGAATATACTGGCAGTGCAATGGTGTTGCAATGGGCACATCATGTGCCAACAGTTATCTGAATGTGGTGATGTCAGCATGGGCGGTAGAGAATGTGGAAAGGGGTCTCTATAAACAGCACATACTGTTTTTTCGAAGATTTGTAGATGACCTCTTCCTGTTATAGAAGGGGTCAGTAGAACAATTATTGGATTTTGTGGAATGGATTAATAATTCAACACCATTCATTAAATTTACATTGACTTGATCTTGCTCTGAGGTGAATCTCCTGGATGTCAGTATAGTGAGAGAAGAGGAAGGGGAATTAAGTACAAAAATGCATAGGAACGAATGTCATGCCAATAAATTGCTAAGGAAAGATAGTATGCATCCCAAGTATGTGTTTAGAAATGTCGCACATAACCAGTTGTATAGGGTGTCAAGGCCTAATGTTAAACAGAATGATGTTAAACAACAAGCAGAAGTAGTAAGTACAGAGTTGGTGGAAAGGGGATACAATAAGGATGAAGTACATAGTAATATGTTAGAGACTGAAAAATTAAGGGGTACGAGAGCAAAGCCCTATTTTTCAGAACCTTGTGAAAACTCTGGGGCTAATAAAATATATAATAATAGTAAGCTTAGAATGTGTGTTAGTTATTCAAGAGACGTAAAAAAATATACCAATATTATTAATACTCATTGGAATCTCTTGACCACAGATAGGCAAGTGAGTATGTTTCTGGACCCACATCCTCAATTTATATTTAAGAACAAACCGTCATTGAAAAGGAGACTGTGTACACCAAGAGATCAGATTCTAAAGATTGAGGGACTAAACTCTGTAAGAGCTGTCAGTATTGTCAATATATAAATGTAGGAACAGAATTTGAACATCCAGATTCTCATGAGGTCTTTCATTTGAGCGTTAATGCAACTTGTAGTTCCCCCAATGTGGTATATCTGGCTGTGTGCCAGATATGTAATAAATTCTATGTTGGTAAGACCGATAGATTGCTCAAAGATAGAATAAGAGAGCATATATAGCATATTAAAAAGAAAAGCATATTTAATGCCCTTGCAAAGCATGTGTCTGAGACAAGTGAAAGACATAGTTTTAAATTTATGGTCTTAGGTCTGATGTTATGAGAATAAGAGGGGGGGTTGATATCAGAGCTAGAACGGAAAAGTTAGAGGCAAACTGGATTGTGAGGTTGAGGGCTGATGTAGGACATGGCCTAAATGACCATGTGCCAGTGAGATCCATTTTAAAAAATAGACCATTGCGAAGGCGATGTTATTAAATGTGTTATATGTGTACATATTTTTCTGCATTTGCATTTGATGGTACATATTTTTAAATGTATACTTTTTTATATATGTTTTTAGAAGCATCTTTCTTTAAATAGTTAAATGGTTTTGTCGTGTGATTTGTGATGATAGTATAAAATGGGTGTTTTAGCAACAATGTAGATACACCTGAAGAATCATTTAGTGAAAGCGCTTGTGTTAATAAACAGCTGTGTTGGTTGAAGAAACTGGAGCCTTGCATTTGTTTTTTTTTCTGCATTTAATCTTGGATATAAGTATCCAACATGTCTCCTTGAAATGCAATGATAGCATAAACATTGTTGGTGTAAATTAGCATGTTCCAGCAAGCAAGGTATTAATTTGCTGTGGCAACATTATACCTTGAAATTGGGAAGCTCTGTTATTACCCTGACACAACTTAAATAATTCCATCCTGCTGTTTCCTCTTATGTTTAAAAGCAAGACACATGTACCTCAAAAATAATGTCAGTAATGAGACCACACTCTGAAATAATTAAAAAATAAAAAATACTGGCCACCATGTACAAATACATTGTTAATTTTTATTTTAACACACTGTACTCAAAGTTTACCTTCATCTGCAGAATAGAAAGAAGATGCCACTGCAAAACATAAAATGCATGTAGCCATCAAGAAGAGAACAAACAAATCATGGTAGAGTTTTCTCCAGAATCTTTATTAGAATCCCATCCCACAGGTCAAAAATAGAACAAAGAGCCACTGTAAGTGGAAGCTCCTGTTAGTAATGTGAGTAACAGAACTAAACTAAGATGCTTAGAAATGTAGGGATGAGTTTTAACAGGATGTGTTAACTAATATGGACAAACAATTTGCCAATACACATACAAAGAAAGATGCTGTGTGTTGAAAAAAGGCTGCTGCTGGGCCTGGCCTTATTTTTAAATCTTTAGGTAACCACAACAATTCAGACAAAGAATGGTATGTGACTCCAGAGTCAAAAGATGCAGATGTCAGCTTCAGGGGGAAGAATATCATTAAAAGGAACACCAGAATCTTTGCCTTAATGTAGGTTTTAAGGGTATAAAGCATAAAATGTATGTGTGCATGTCAAAACTGTCTCTTATTCCAAAATGTAATCACCCAAAGAGTTTCTGTAATTCAAGTTAACTGTACTGTAAAAGTAGCGGTATTTTATACTAGGTCTTGTAATTAAATCAATTAAATGTTAAAACTCAATCAAACTGAGGAATAAAAAAACTTTACAATTACTGAATTGTCTTAATATTTTCTTTGTATAAATCACTTTTTCTTGTTTCATATCTTGTATAAGCAGAATAGTTGGAAGTCACATTAAAGCATTTCAGAGCTTTATTTCCTATTTCTTTTTCTCCTTGTTGACTGTCAACCATCTGCCCTCCTATTACCTTGCTGGCACTTTCATTTCCTGTGTGTCAGAGGGAGGTCACAGCAGGCCATCAGCTAGACAATTATCAATGTTTTCTCTATGTCTATCAATCCACTGAGGCAGCCTGAGTGAAGAAGCCAATATTGTAGCTCCCTTTTGTTATATCCACCTAAGTGCTACAGTATGTGCAGGGTGCTTGGTGAGGGCTTGCTCCTGGCCTTTATACTGCACTTGCTTGGACACATGGCCTCTATCAGATGCCCGTTTTGCATCATATCAAGCTGCCATCCCTTCCTCAAGGATGGTGAGCTGGCATCAGTCACTCAAGTCCACACTCTCTTGTGACCATCTCCAATTCTCAAGTTAACTGATACCAGGTCATTTAGTTTGTAGTCAGAGTTCTAGCTCTCTGTGCCGCAAAGCTAGCACAACACTTAAGTGCATTAGCAAAACTGTAAAGCTATCTCAAGTCTTTGTTAACCCTTTATTTTAGCTTTCTGATTAAATTATATATAAAATATATTCCTTTGTCAGGCAGGTTAACCCATCTCAGTAAGACATGTTTTTTTTTAGCTTGGTACATTATTGCACTATTTTTCATTGCAATGGTATAAATACTTTTAAAAGTAAAAAAATAACATGATAAGTTAGAGTTTATTGTAAACTAATTCAGCCTTAGGGCATCGAAGGCCAATATTTGCAAAGCCCTGTGGAAATGGATTACAATTTAATGGACCACAGCTATGCTGTAGATTACCCTAAAACCCTATTAAACTTTGTACTTAATTAATTGAATATATTACAGTTAGGTATTGCTTGCTGCAGTAATATTTTCCTCTGGTTATATGCACAGATTGAAACATTTGGCATTCTTTCAAAGGTATGTCAAAATATTCTAGTGGACAAAACATTTAGCATTGCTGCCTCACAATACCTAGTTCTCCATTTTCATTCTTAACTGAAACTGATGTGCCTAGTCTGTGGAGTCTGCTTGCCTTACATATGTTCACTGGGTTTTTGCCAGTTACTCATGTTTTCCCTTATATCCCTAAGACATGCTGTAGGTGAAATGATGATACTCCAAATAACAGTACCTGTAGGTGTACATCTTATGTGTGTGTGTTTGTGTGTATGTTTGTGTGTGCATGTGTTACATGTTATTTGTGTGTGTGTGTGTGTGTGTGTGTGTGTGTGTGTGTGCGTGTGTGTGCGTGTGTGCGTGTGTGTGTGTAATGTTTTTTATGTATCCTACAACAGTGTGGTGATGTATCAATGATTACTTTCTCTGCACTAAGTCCAGTGTGTGCTGGGAGAAGGTCCAGCTCCCCTAAACCTGAATTTGATACATGGATTTAGTGAATGAGTGAATGAACAAATGAATAAATGTATAAACTTATGACAGAATGAGTGAATGAAAAATTGTAGTGAATATCATTGATCAATTATTGATACTGAGGTCATAATAATGTATAATGTATTATGAAATACATTTTTACATAATGTTTAATTAAAACATTCAATGAATAAAATAAATCTTCAGGAATCTTAGACTTTAATTCGTCCATTTTCACTCATGGTGACGTTGTACTTCCAATTATACAACGACCCCCCATTAATATTCAAAAATGTGCACGCTGATGGGTCAGTGTGCACATTGTAAATCAGTTATAGTACTGGAAAAAGGTCCGGTCACCCAGACTTTTTCCATTACTATAACTCTTATTTTAAGCAACGGAGAACGCAAGATCTCCATTATTTCATACTGTTTCACTATGTTAAACGAGTTTAACATAGCGAGGCAGCTTTAAAAAAAGCAACGGAGATTCACCGTTGCTTTTTTTAAAGCTGTCTTGCTATGTTAAACCCATTTAACATAGCGAAACAGTTTGTAAAAAGCAACAGAGATCTTGCTTTCTCCATTGCTTTTGCCCACAGCTCTGATGTATTGCATAGGCATATGCATGCGCAGTACATCAGAACTGCCGCAGAATACCAGACAGCTGCGGAAGGGCAGCAAGGAGGCATTATACAATGCCATTATTTAAGAAAAGTAATTATTTTTTTCTTAAATAATGTCATTGTATAATAGCAATAACCCACTTCTGGGTGTGGGTAATGCTGGATTTACCCACGGTTGGCTTTGTTTGGCCACTTGCACTTCGCCCTCGTGACCAAACCACACCAACCGTGGGTAAATCTAGCATTACCCGCACCCAGGCGTGGGTTATTGCTATAGTATTAGCTGATGCATAGAATGAGTTGGGGGACATTAAGCTGGACTAAGAGAGATACAGGAATGATGCCCGAAAGGTTCTGAGAACAAAAAAGGTAGTCTGGCTGCAATAAATAAACACTGAATGACTAGCTTTAAGTACAAGTATAAACAGTGACAATTTGCCTCAGAGGAAGACTCCTAATAAAAAGGTAGATTCCTGCACTGATTATTTAATAATTGCATTTTTGTTTGTGTATTTATCATGTTGCTGTATTACTCATTTGACAGTATGTGTTTATTAATTTCTGGTAGGTGGAGTGGAAGTCATATCCGATGGGGTCAGCCCTTCCGGCTAAGACATGTCACAACAGGAAAGTATCTAAGCCTCATGGATGACAAGAGTCTTCTTCTCATGGATAAAGAGAAGGCTGATGTGAAATCAACAGCATTCTGCTTCCGATCATCCAAGGTAGGAAAATGTCACAACCATCATTTAAGCAAGAGCAAAAAAAAAAAAAAAACTCCGGAGTGGTGATTTGTTTTGTTTGATAGTTTTGAGGCATATGTTGGATGTCTATCATAACTGAAAACAATGATTATTTTTTCCAAGAAATTAAGTGTTAGCTGCATGATATAGATAATTTGCATGTCATATGAAGTGAATGCACTGGCTCTAAGCTTCAGAGGGACAACACTCTGACTGTGACCTGGATTACTCAGGGTAATTTGGCAATCTGCGTGATAGCGGAGCCAGCTTGAAAGGATGGGAGTGAGCAGTTAATGACAGCTTACCCTCCTGGGATGAGAGGCAGCCTGACCCATTGTATGCCTGTCAACCAGCACAGGTAGGTATTAGAGGCACTAGAATGAGGTGAGATGTGCACTTCCTCAAAGCTACATTGACATGCAGTGGCCATGATTTGTCCCATGTGCAGAAATGTGCATGAGTCACAGGGGGTGATAATGTGCATGTCTCATGCATATTATGTTGCTGCATCAAGCAATGAGAATAGAGCTGAACAAAATAACTAAATAACCAAATAAATAAATAAATAAGTGATGATCATTTGCATGTTTGCTTATCATTCTCTTTAACTTGACCCTAGCAGCTGTCTTTGTCCCATGGGAGTGGAGTATAGCTGTTGTGGATGTCCTTCACAAGGGTAGCCCCACTACAAACCCTGGGAATTACAGACCAATTAAACTAATGAGGCTTATATATAAGGCCATGGAACATATCATAACTGACCTAGTTTACTATAATATCAAAAATCTTATCAGACCTGAACCTCAAAAGATTGGCTATATCAAAGTTAGATCTTGTGCAATGAATTTTGTGAACTTCTTTGAGAGATTTAATGCTGTGTACAATCTGTCCAGACAGTGTACCTTGACGTTGCCAAGGCATTTGATACCATACCACATGCAGGTATAATAAACAAGAAAAAAGTCCCAAACTGATGTGTATGTGGTTAGGTGGATAGTCAACTGTCTTAGAGACAGGACTCGCATAGTAAAAGTTATGGGTACATCCTCTGAAAGCATGAAGATGACCAGTGGAGTTCTTCAAGATCTCTGCTGGGACCTGTAAGGCAACCTACTATATACAAGGGATACTGTACTGGCTTGGATGGACCCACCAAAGTCCCTCTGTCCTGTAGGGGACTTGTCTACACTGCTCACCTGGAGAGCCAGATAACAACATGGGGAGGACCCACCACAACCCAGGCAAGCATACTGACATAAGTCACATATCTCTCACTCACCCTTTCCTGGCTGCTCTAGCTTCCTATGATCCTAATCAATCTTGGGTTGTCAGGTTTTTATCCCTCTGTCATACAGCCTGGGTTTCATTCATGCTGATGTACATAGTGTTAAAAATGTGGGTGGGGGGCTGGGGTTTGAAAATGTATAAATGCAGTCCTCTTTTGGATTCGTCTTTCTAATTTTTTAAAATGATATCTCTTGTTTAGTATAACATGATTGTCGGTGGTCTGTCGAGAATATTTTAACCTTAAAAATCAGATAATACCTTAATGGGAGCAACTAGCTATATGAATGTTTTGCCTGAAATATTTTTAGGGTATACCTGTTAGAGATGAAATGATTACTTAGGACTGACCTGGCTATGAGTTTGAATATTATTCATGATGAAGATATGAGCTTTTCTGGGAAATTGGTTGTGTTCCGTGAAAGACTGGTATGAATTTTTCATTTATTTTTTATTTTTTTGCAGAAACAGTTAAAGACTATGTTGGACATATTCAAATCACTTTGGTATAGTTAACATGAAAGCAGTATCAAGAAAGTTTGTGTGCTGGCCACAGCTTGATGAATGGATTGAAAAAAAATAAAACAGAATGGTTTTCATCTCAAATGGAATAGGATATGCCAAGATAAATAACATTATAGCCAAGAGGATTTCTAGCTGGATGAAAGAAAGTATTACACATAGATTTTACAACACCATTTAAGAATAATGTGTTCAAGAGTGCAGTGACTGCATTCAAAATAGTTAAATGAGTGGAAGAAAGTACATCTCAAGCTGCTGTTAATCATTTATGTAGACTATTCACTGCTTATAGTTTTCTTGAACCTATTGTCGCTGAATCAGATTTTTTTCATTTTATTAAACAAAATGACCTACTCCTTTCCACTTGTGCATCAGGGTACTCAGGTACTCAGCTCTCAGCTTAGGTGAAAAATCCATCCAGGTGTTCAAAACTGGCTTGAAGAAACCTTCACATTCAATGCTGGAAAATTACTTTTTTCTCTCATGGTACAGATTAGCACCAAATTGTACTATGGTAGATATACCTGCGTATATGTCCTTGTGTACACTTGTGAGAGCTGAGTTGGAATTGATAAAATCTAGTATATGTGATGCTGTTGAGAAAAGGCAGAACTTGCAGAAGTGCCAAGATTTTTTATTTTGACATTTGTTAACTGGGTTAGTCCAACTGGGCCAGAGGCCCATTTTTAGTGAAGACCCAAGGAGAAAAGCTCGGATATAGACAATTTAAGGTACATGAAATTTAAACTCCAATAAAAAGAAATGCACAATACATAATTTAATGTTAATACTACTGTGAAGTATAACACTCATGATTTTTTTTTTACAATGAAAAAATGAGCAGCAATTGCCCTTGCATAGAGAGAGCTATTGATAGAGTGGGTTAAGTAATAGAGAGAGGTATCTAGATATGAGAGAGGAATGCTTACACATGTACATCTGGTGAAGTAGAAGGGTAAGGGTGACATTTTTAGTTGGACTATGGGAAAGGGAGGTAAATTAAGAGGTGGATTAGTAAATAGTCAGTGAGGTTGGAGTAAAACAGTACGGTTATATTGAATTCATCAGTGTAGTAGGTTAGGTGGGGTCAATACAGGGGCAAGACTTGTTGTTTAGTAGGTGAAGTTTAAGTTCTTCCTTTGAAGTGTTTAGGATGGGGAATGGATCTAATAAGTGCAGTGAGTTTGTTCCAGGCTTGGGCTATTGTAAATTTGTAAAGTAGCTTACCAACGTTTTTGTGTGGTCGGTAAGTATCAAGCAGTTGTTGGCTAGAGGTGCAGAGAGTACGATTAGGGGTGTAAGAGGATACCAAGGTGGATAGTGAAGGGCAGGAGGAAGGTTTATATAATGCAGAGTGTGTGATTTGAAGCTGGCATAGAAGGAGTTGTTGGGGGAGATCCAGCCAGTGGAGGGAGTTGAGAGCCAGGCAGTGGTGGGAGTTGTAAGGACAGTTAGTGACAAAGCTGGCTATTTTGTGGTATGTTCGTTGTAGTTTGGATAGAGTTGCAGATTGTATGTTAGTTAGGTTTGCGGCAGCGTAGGGAAGGGAAAGGAGAAGGAAAGCATGAGCTAAGGAGAGTCCAGCATTAGACGTTAGAAATCTTCTCTTTTGATACAGCAGTCCAAGTTTTTGATGTTTTTTTTTTTTTTTTATGCAAGTTAAATTTTACTTCATCATCAGTGATGGTACCTAGGAGCTTAGTGTAGGGTTCAGGATGAATGATTGTATTATTACAGGAAGTAATGACAAATGCTGATTTGTGCTGAGAGAGTGTGCAAGGGAGAAAAATCAGGAGTTTAGTTTTTTGGGGTTTAAGATGAGTTGATTATCTGACAGCCACTTTTCAATGGATAGGAAGGTGTCTTGGGTATGAGCATCAAGTTCTGTGATGTTATTGGAGAAAGAGATGAGAATGGAATCGTCAGCATATCGAATTAGGGAGGATTGGTTACAAGCTGTGTGAAGCTCATTTGTAAAAATGTTAAACAGGAGGCGACAGAGGATAGAACCTTGGGGAACGTCAGATGTAATAGGAAGAGATAGGGAGCAGGAGAGCCATTTGACAGATTGTAACTTGTCGGAGAGGTAACTGGTGAACCAGGACAGGGAGGGAGCTGAGAGACTGAGGCTGATGCACCTGTTATAACTGTTCTTTCAGTTTCATTTTGTTTCATGGAAATTTCATCGTATTGACTTTGTTTCAACAAGTTTTGTTTCTTACAATAGTACTGACACCACACTGCTAATATGGGCCAAGACATCGGTTAGTGGCAGATTGTGCACTGTGGGCCCCAGGCTGTTTTCAAACTGCGGGCCTCACATACCATTTTTAAAATGATGCGCAATGCGTTCTTTTGGATTTACCTTCCTGCTTGTTTTAAACTATATTTCTTATTTAGTAAAGCAAACATTTCAGTGTGTATTTTAAAATTATAGACTTTTATATTTTTTTTAATAAACAGTGAAACCAAATTTCCTAACCAATAATGACAAAATTACCCCTTTCAGAAAATTGCAATCATAAAAGGAAACTAAAGATACTGTTATTATAATCTGCCAATATCCCTACTTATCAATTACATTCAGTTTATTGAATATGTACCCATCAAATTTCTGATTGTGACAAAATGGCCACAGTAAAGCTTTACAAATGCACACTAGTCTTGCAAATACAGGCTAATCACTGTTTAACTGTATTAACTGAACAGGGTCAGTTATTTTTATCCATAGATATCTCCCAAACCAAGAAATTATATTCACATTGTTGACTGCTTCCTTCTGTGATATCTAAGTCAAGAATTAATAACAATGACCAACGCAACATATTTTAAGTTTGTTAACATACCTTTCAACCTCTTTGAGCAAGAAATCTTGATTAAGCCACAAATAATGGGGGAGAAAGGGCCACAAATAAGGACACTTTTTAAATATTGCTCTTACAGACTTAGAAAGTTGATAGAATAACAGGTTTTGCATTGATATGAAGTCTGAAACTTAAATGTCTGCCATTATTTTCTCACTTCAGTCCTCAATGACAAACCAGTTATTTGCCAGAAAGACACAAATTTTAGGAGAAACAGACTGAAAATATCAGGCAAAAATCGAGACATTCTGTGAAAATCTGGACAGTTGAGAGGTATGTGATTAAGTATTCCAACTTAATTCACTCGCATGCACCCAAGTGCTGCAAAGCCAGATTAAAGACAGTTTAAACATGAACAGGTGATAAAAGGATACGGTACCTTCATCCACAGATCGCCTCCTCCCCTACCAGCAGTCATAGTCACTTTGACTTTACATAACCATTACTATTATGAAGAAATAAATTACATGCACTTGATTGGTAGCTTTGGCTGAACTACATGAAGTTGTATAAAGATCACTAGACTCATGCCATAACACCCAGCCTTGTGTAGCACAGTTTAAACAGAACAGTATTTATGAAGAGAACAGAAGAAATATAACCTACCTGGCAAAATATGCTAAGGGAATGTGCACAATTTCTGCAAAAGTAAATGTCATCTGAGTAATCCCTCATTTAAAGAACTATTACTAGTGCAGATTTTGCAAACGATTTTGCATGTCAGTGCTTCTTATGCAGATTCAGGGGCTGCTACCTTTAAAGAATAAATAGCCTATGTTGCATTAAAAAATTAGTGTGCTGATATCATCATAACATTTCCTGAACTAGATCGGCTATGCAATAGGTGATGGCTTGCAAAGGCCAACCATAGGTTCAAACGCAGCTACTAGGCATGCAACCAGGAGACCATTAAGAAGTCTAGCCCACATTTCCGATTGCTCCAAAGCACTGTGTGGTTAAGCAACTTGTTCAAGGTCAAATACAGTAGATAAATGAAGGTGGATTCAAACACTGCACCCTTGGCATGGGATGCAGCCGAATGATTAGCCAGATCTTTAGTCTTCTGTGCTACCTGCCAGACTGTGCAACAGTTTATAACTAAATGTAAAAATCCTTTACAATCTGATCTTCTAGAAAAGACTGTATTGCAATAATATGCAGCAATGACTCCATAATGGATGCTGATGATTAGGCAGTTTTGATCATCACTCCAAATAATGCATATGGATACTAACCTGACAAATGGCAACCCCTTCACAGTTGCCAGAAGCTGTAAAAGGGTACTGTAAAAATATATTACTAAAAGGCAATATGTTTAGACCATCCATGTTACACAATCCAAGCCTATCAATAAAAAAATAATTATTTAGTGCAATGAATAAAGCAAAACAAATAAAGATAATACAGGCATTGTAGCAACATTTATTCAACAGCTCAAAAGTTATACAAAATTCAGAAATATTACAGCATACAACATACCGTTTTTGGGGTGGAGGTGGTTTACATGTTTGTGTGACACCTACATCTTATATTTGACCTTCATATGTCTTCCCGGTCATCAAGAATAACTGTTCCCCTGAAATCAAGCAGTACAGGTCTAACCAACCTGAATGGCTGATAATGCCATATAGCTGCAATATAAACCTACAGCATCAACACAGGTGGATCATGATCAAATGTGGCCCTATCAGTATAATGGACTTGGCCTCTCCAGCCATACCAATATCCCATTACTGTAGTTGGTTGTCTCTCCCCAATTACCATCAAACAGTGTTCAAACCTGTCAGTGTGTGTATTATTTTCTTCACTTTTAAGATTATCACAGACATTTTGATTTCATGTATAAATTTTATTTCAAATTTTACATCAAAAAAGCCATTTAATAAATAAAACAAAACCTTATCACACTGACAACAGACTTAGCATGATTAACAGTAAACTTCTCTTCCCTTGAAAATCACACTTCTTGAAAAATCCATTTGGAAATTCATTACACTACAAGAGGCATACTGGAATTCATAGTCAAAAATTTGCTATGTGAAATAAACAGGAAATAAAAAGACAAATGTCTAATGCATTTTCTAACAGCCTGGAATAGTTCACTGGACACAAGTGTCCTTTTTTAGGGAGCACTGTCTAGTGAAGTAACTCAGTCAGAGACATACAGTACACAGACTGAAGCCAAGGGAATCAAAATCTGCACTACAGGAAGCTGCTCATTAACAAGGCATATCCTTACTCATCTTTATTATGCACAGGGTGAAGTGTTATAGCCAAACACAGAGCAGTTACTGAAAAAACAAAACAAAAAAAGCTAAATTAATAATACATTCATAGTTAAAATATTAACATTAAATTCATGGACTTCATCCCATAAATGCTGTCCAGTTTATTCGCAGCCAAACAAGAAACACACTGTAACAGTCAAAAAAACATTGAATTAAAGGGTCATGCCCAAAGAACGTGGCTCATATGATGATGCTCCTGTCTACTATATTTGATTCCTTCCTTTACACTATAACAACTCTGGGATTCGGGAACCAAGTATTTATACATACGAATGCACACATACACATATAGATGCGAATATCAGAGACCCTTGTATGACAGTGTACACTCAGGTGACTGACTGCAATCAAATAGATGAGAAGTATATTTCAGTTTGCTGCTGTGAGAACCATACATTGCAACCCATTAACTCCCCCCATTGATACTCAGACTTTTAGCTCAAGAATCCATAACAGATCTAAATTCAGGAAGAGATTCTAAATATTTCTCCTGTATACCTAGAAGAAAGTTCCTAGAAAAACACGCTTTGCATTAGCAAGTATTTTTTGAAGGATACGAAGTCTGAAACTCACATTCCGGTCATTAATTAGTGAATGCAAACCACAACAATTTGCCTGAAAGCCACAAGTTTTACAAGGAATGTACCAAAATATGTCTCAAATTATTTGCTTATGAATTCTAGGCAAAGCCAAAATAATGGTAGAGATCAAAGGTCTAAAAAGGGACAGCTTTTAAATATTATTTTCTTTCATGTATTTGATAACCAGGTAAAAATACTAAACAAAGTGCTCCTTTTCAAAGGCAACCTAAGAACACAGTAGGTAAATTGAAGTGCAAGGATTCAAATGCTGTACTTTTGAGTGCAGGGAGCAGTTTAACAGTTCAGATCCTCAATTGCAGACAATTCTAATTCTCTTTAAAATTTAACAGAACAACAGGTGTTGGATTGGCATGCATTTTCTGAACATTATGAAAGTAACATTGTGTAAGTAAACTTACCCATAACAGTTGCTATTCATGAGATTACTGCTATAGTAGCCTCAGCAATGTGGGTTATATCCTGCTAAGGATATAACAGCTAGCTTAGAAAGCTTAACGCACCTTTCATGAACCCAGACTGTTAACCAGCTTGAGCATAGTTGAAAAAAAATAGTGCTTTGGCCCTACAGAACTTTCATGCCAACTGAGTCAGAGAGGCAAGAGTCCTGAAAATGTCAATGCTAGAATACTAAGAATCAAAGTCCTCATCCTGGCATCAAAACCATACAAAAATAAAGGAGATGCTGGGAGGGGGTGGCTACTGCAGCAGTGATCCCGGAAATATCAAACCTTATGGTAATTTTACACATACAACTGTACTATGCTCATCATTTGATCATTGCTGCAGGAGCCTTAGCGTTATGGGTAGACCACCGTAGCTTATACTCACTGGAAGGAGAAAGGATGAGGGTCTAGGAGCCCCTGGAGAATGATTTTATCAAAGCCTCCACTAAACGTGGAAAGGGAGTCTAATTTAAGGTACTTTGTAAAAGTATGTACAGAGGGCCAAATTCCTGTTTCTCCAACACTTCTAGAACCCAACCCTTTCCAAAAAAACCCACAGATAAAGCCAAAGCCCTGGTAATGTGAGCCTTCAGCCTGTCTGGAATTCCCTTATTGTGATGGGCATAACAAAAGATAATAGCATGAGACATCCATTAGGAGACAGTCTGCTTTGACACAAGGTGAAAATTGCCCAACGCTCCCTCCTTTTTGTTGTTGTTGTCATTACTGTTTTATAAGGTGGTGTCTCCTTCTGATTATCTGATTTCCAAAGTGTCTTCCTCCCCTCTTTCATTGCTATTGATTGTTTTACAAGCTATTTATGTTTTCCATAGACCCATGATTCTGCCCATCCAGCATACCAGTGATGTTCTTGAGTAACCTTCCTTTACTACATACTGTCTCCTGCTCATTTTACTGGAGTTAAGCAGAGCTTGTAGTCCTTGACTGCATTTCAGATGTGTTTTACTTGTATCCATTACCATCCATGAAAAGCTAAGCACCTTTGGTTGCTAAATTGCACTTAAGTTCTTTTGAGCGATCACTTTTGTTTCTTATAGGTTCATAGGTTGGTACTAGGCTATCAGCCCTAGGGCCTATACAAGCCTAGCCATAACAATTCCCTGGCTATTTCTTCCCACACTATTTACTTCCCTGGACCCTGTCTAGCAGGGTGACTGACGTGATCCTCGGGGTGAATTTCCTTTCTCCCATCCAATCGTCAAGTTTCCTTTTGAAGAGGACCAAAGAGGCACTCTGCTTGACATGTATGGGCAATCTATTCCAGAGACTGGGGAGTCTCTGGGTCAGGAACCTATCCCTCCAGCATGTTTTGTTTATTGTGATGGCAAGGTTTAGATCCCTGGAGCATGTGGCTCTGAGGGATTGGGATTTCTTTAAGTGTAGCATGTCCAACAGCTCTGGGTTTGACATGGCCTTGTATGTTAAGCAAAGATCGCCTCTGAGTAGACGATATGCGACAGAGTATAGCTGGAGTTTTTTAAGGCAGTCAGCATAGGGCATCTGTTTTAGACCTGTGATTCTTTTAGTGAGGTATTTATGTGGCCTTTCCAGTTGTTGCAGATGTCTTGAGAGGTACATACCAAATGGGGCATTGTATTCTATAATGGGTCTAATGAGGGATGAGTACAGTGGGACAATGACCTCCTTTTTTCTGGATGAAAAGCCCTTAGTGATGAGGTGTGCCACATAGAAGGATTTCCTGACTGCTGTGGTGATGTGGTTATCGAAGGTGAGACCTCTGTCCACCTGTGTCCCTAAGTCTCTTATCAAACTTTCAGTGTTTAGTGTACTGCCACCTATATGGTAATTCACGGATACATGTTTTTCCCAAAGGGATAACTATACATTTCTTGGCATTGAGCTTGAGCCCATGGCTCTGGCACCAAGCATCTGTTTCTGTAAGGCCCTTTTGTAGAGTATCCACATCATTTGGGGATTCAATAATGGCTCCCAGTTTGCAGTCATCTGCAAACTTTATTATCCAGAGTCCCTTAGTGTTGGCCTGTACTTCAGAGAAGTAGATGCCAAACAAGAGCGGTCCCAGGACTGAACCCTGAGGTACTCCACTTGTCACTTGTCTGGAGCTGGATTTGGAGTCAGCTACTTTTACAGTGTGGGTTCCTTCAGTAAGCCAGTTAGCAACCCACTGGGTGACGTAGGGATTAATACCCAGCTTAGTAAGTTTATCTATGATTCCAGAGTGGGGGATGGTGTCAAAGGCCTTGGCAAGGTCTAGATAGGCTGTGTGGACCACCTTACCCTTGTCCATGGCTCTGGAGACTGATTCGAAGAAGTCAATCAAGTTCAGGAGACAAGATCGGCCCTTCACGAACCCAAACTGGGTGGGGTCCAGTGTTTGAAGGTTGCCAATGTCTTTGTTTATAAGTTCCATGATAATACACTCCATGGCCTTGCAGATAAGGCTTGTCAGACTGATGGGATGGTAGTTTCTGGGATCCAAGGTGGATACCCCCTTGTGGAGTGGGATAACTGTAGCTGGGCGCCACTCAGTGGGCATGAAACCTGAGGTGAGGCTATGATTAAACATGACACTTAGGTGAGGTGCCAGTTCATATTGTAGTTCATGTAGTACACAGCCTGGGATGTCATCTGGTCCCATGGATGCTGTATTCTTAGCTTTGGAGAGTGCATTTTTTACCTGTGTGGCCATTATTACCAGAATTTGGCAATCTTCCGGTATTGAGATGGACCATTTAGGGGGTGAGAGGGGGGTGAAGTTGGCACTGAATCGATCTGCCAGGATATTGACAATATCCTTGGGATCAGTATATTTAATGCCATTCTGTTTTAGCTCAGAGCAGATCTGAGCATTGCCATTTAGATTCTTGACATAGTTATAGAATGCCTTGTTTTTGTCTTTGGAATCTTTGGCAATTTTATTTTCGTAACTAGCTTTGGAGGATTTTATGAGGGATCTCAGTTTCTTACTGAGGCTGGTAAGGAAGTTTTTTTGCATCCTGGGATTTTCCTCTTTTCTGCAACAGTTTCTTCCTTTTGTTGTAAAGTTTGTTTATGGCAGGGGACCACCAGATTGGCTTCGTTTTTTGGATGAGAGCATCTTGGTTCTATTTGGGATGGCACGATTTATGCATGAGTGGATGTGCTCGTACAGTGCCTTAGTGTAGGATTCAGCAGTTGAACTTTCAGCTCCCGTCTGCATGGGTGTCATGAAGTTTGTCACTTCTGACTTGAGTAGCATGAAGTTGGCTTTGGAGAAGTTTTTTATGGAGATTTCCTTACTGGGGGGTGGGGATGGGATGTGGATGTTAAGGGTGATTAGCTTATGGTCAGACGTGACTAACGAGGGGGTGACCATAGGTGTGGAGCATCGATTTCCCATATTGGTAATGACCAGGTCTAGGATATTGGAGCCCCTGGTGGGACTATGGATTAGTTGATCCAGGGCATTGGAATTTATGAATTCCAGGAACCGTTGGGCAAAGGTGTTGGTACATGAGTAGCTTTCCCAGTTAATGGCAGGGTAGTTAAAATCACCCAGTATTAGGGTGTTTGGTTCTATCTTAATATTTTCCAGTATGTTTAGAAAGGTGTAGTGAGAATCTTGGGGTATGGTGGGGAATCTGTAGCAAGCTACAATTTGGATTGCAGTCTTACCTAGTGTTAGTTGCACCTGGAGAATTTCAGATGCATTGTGTTGGGCAACTAGCCTGGTGGTGTGAATATCCTTGGTGAATATTGACACTCCTCCACCTTTAGTGTTTCGGTCCTGCTTTGGTGGCCGAAAAGTGTGGTAAGAGTTGTAGCCTGGTATTGCAGGGGTGCTCTCTGGAGCCTTGAACCAGGTCTCAGTTACTGCACAGATATCGATGTTCTCCATTTTTAGGAGTGCCTCGAGAGAATGCATTTTGAGCTTTAGACTTCTAGCATTGAGTAGCATTACCTTCAGATTTTGCATGCTTGTACCTGTTACGGTGGTGGTTTTGTTCTTTGAACTTTGCCTAAAAAAGGCACTATAGGGGTGGCAAGAGCCTTAGCCAGTAACCTGAATCCCAGAGGCGACAGGTGCAGACCATCTCTGGCAAAGCATCGTGGTCTGTCAGTCATGTCGTCCCAGGCAGACAGATACTGGATCCCCTTTGAATGACACCAGAAGTTTAGCCAATTGTTGAAGTCAATCATTTTGTCCTTATATTGTGGTATCATTCTGTGTCAAGGCAGGATGCTACTCAGGGCTAGGGTCATACCTGCCCGGGCCACATGATCCGAGAGCTCTTCCATGTCTCTTTTTATGTAGTCCTACCTATGAACCTATGACCAATCAGCTGGAAATGTTAATTAGGAACTTTGCTTGACATAGATGGGTAGCTTGCTCCAGAGTATGGGAAGTCTCTGGGACAGGAATCTATCCCTCCAGCATGTCCTGTTTATTGTGGTGACAAGGTTTAGGTCCCTAGAGCATGTAGCTCAGAAAGGATTGGGATTTCTTGAGGTGTAGCATGTCCAACAGCTCTGAGTTTGACATAGCTTTATATATTAGGCAAAGATCATCTCAGAGTAGGCGATATGCTACAGAGTAAAGCTGGAGTTTTTTGAGATGGTCAGTGTAGGGCATCTGTTTGAGGCCAGCAATCCTCTTTGTGAGGTACTTCTGTGGCCTTTCCAGCTGCTGCAGATGTTTTGTGAGGTACATTACAAAAGGGGCTTTATAATGGGTCTAATGAGTGTCAAGTAGAGGAGAACAATGACCTCTTTTTTCCTGGATGAGAACCCTTTTGTGATGAGGTGTGCCACGTAGAAGGATTTCCTAACTACTGTGGAAATGTGATTATCAAAGGAGAGACTACTGTCCACCTGGGTCCCAAGTCTCTTATCACATATTCGGCGTTAAGAAGACTGACGCCTATGTGGTAGTTCATGGGTACAGAGTTTTTACCAAAGGGGATAATAATGCACTTTTTGGCATTGAGCTTGAGGCCATGGCTCTGACACCAGGCATCTGTCTCAGTGAGGCCCTTTTGTAGGATGTCCACATAATTTGGGGACTTGACTATAGCTCCTAGTTAGCAGTCATCTGTGAACTTCGTTAGCCAGAGGCCTTCTGTGTTAGCCTGTACTTCAGAGAAGTAGATATCAAACAGGAGAGGTTCCAGGACTGAACCCTCTGGTACTCCACTTGTCACTGGTTTGAAGTCAGATTTGGAGTCTGCAACTTTTACAGTGTGGGTTCTGTCAGTGAGCAAGTTGGCAACCCATCTTGTGACATAGGGATTTATACCTAGTTTAGTGAGTTTAGCTATAATTCCAGAATGGGGGATGGTGCTGAAAGCCTTGGCAAGGTCAAGATAGGCTGTATGAATCACCTTACCCTCGTCTACAACTTTGGTGACTGCCTCAAAAAAGTTGACCAGGTTCAGGAGGCATGATATGCTTTTCTTAAAACTGAACTGGGTGGGGTCTAGAGTTTGGAGGTTACCAATGTCTTTGTTTATGAATTCCATGATGATACGTTCCATGGCCTTTCAGACCAGGTTCGTCAGGCTAATAGGGCAATAGTTCCCAGGATCAGTGGTGGCTCCTGCTTTGTGGAGTGGGATAACTGTTGCTGTGCGCTATTCAGTGGGTACAAAGCCTGATGTGAGGCTATGATTGAAAATGGTGCTTAGGTGGGGAGCCAGTTTGTTCTGAAGTTTGTGTAAAACGCAGCCTGGGATTTTGTACGGTCCTATGGATGCGCCCTGGATTTTGTACGGTCCTATGGATGCTGTGTTTTTGGCTTTAGAGAGTGCTGCTTTTCCAGTGTAGTTGTGATTACAAGGACTTTGCATTCTTCCTGTATAGATATGGACCCTTTAGGGGGTGAGAGGGGGGTAAAGTTAGCACTGATCCTATCTGCCAGGATGTTGGCAATATTAGTTGGTTCTGTAATTTTTGTGCTATTGTGCTGTAACTCAGAGCAGATCTGGGTGTTGCCATTGATATTCTTGACATAGCTATAAAATGCTTTGTGGTTGACCTTAGAATCAGTGGTGATCTTGTTTTCATAGCTAGCTTTGGAGGATTTTATAAGGGATCTCAGCTTCTTACTGAGGCTGACCAGGGAGCTCCTCCACTGATGGGATTTTACTCTCTTTTGTAACAGTTTCTTCCTTCTGTTGTAGAGTTTGTTTATGGCAGGGGACCACCAGATTGGCTTCCTTTTTTTGGAGGATAGAGTCTTGATTTTGTTTGGGATAGCACTATCCATGCACTCGTGTAAGTGCTTATAGAGTGCATTTGTGTAGGATTCAGCAGTCGTAACTGTAATGTCCATCTGCATGGGTGTCATGAAGTTCGCCATTCTGTCTTAAGAAGCATGAAGTTGGCTTTGGAGAAATATTGTACCATGGTTTCCTTAATGGGGGGTGGGGGCAGGATGTGGATATCTAGGGTGATTAGCTTATGGTCGGATCTGACCAAATAGGATTTGACTTCAGGTGTGGATCACCAGTCACTTACGTTGGTAATGACTAGGTCTAGGATATTGTTGCCCCTGGTGGGGGTGTGGATAAGTTGGTCCAGGGCATTGAAATTTACAAATTTCAGAAAGCGCTGAGCAAAGGAGTTGGTACATGAGTAGTTTTCCCAGTTAATGGTAGTCTCTCGAAAGCTGAAAAGGGCGAATATAAATAGGGTGACATGGAAAGAGCGAACCGTGAATACTTTGAACGAATGAAACCGCGAAAAAAGAAGTGTTGAATCATCATAGTTGGCCCATCTGCGGTATAGCTCCATAAGGTAAGTGTGCGATAGTTACGGACCTCAGGGTTAGGGTGCGGGTTAAGGTAAGTGATTAGGTAGGTAATGTATGTAAGGTTTAGTGTAGGGTTTTGTTAAGTGTATGTGTGTGGAATATTTAGTTTGTTTGGGTATAGCTCCGTAGGGGAAGTGTGTGGTAGTTACGGACCTTAGGGTTAGGTAGGGGTTAAGGATAGTGCATAGATAGTAGTGTATGTGGGGTTTAGTGTAGGGTTAGCAGCAGGGTTTTGGTGCTTTGATTTAGGCTTAGAAGTAGGGTTTTGGTTAGTGTACATATGTGTTTTTTTATTGTGTTTGAGTAGGTCGTGTGTAGCGGGTGGTGGGTTGGCCGACTATAATGGTTCAAGGTTTTAAATTTTGCAGTTTAGTACGTTCGACATATTTGCGGTTCGCTCATGTGTCACGCTATTTGTATTCGCCCTTTTCAGTTTTCGAGAGAATAAAGTAGACCCGTTGAAATTGCCCAATATTAGGGTGTTTGGTTGAACCCTAATATTTTCCAGTATATCAAGAAAAGAGGAGTGCGAATCCTAGGGCATGGTGGGGGATCTGTAGCAAGCTACAATTTGGATTGCAATTTTGCCCAGAGTTGTTTGCACTTGGATAACCTCGGATGTATTATGCTGAGCAACTAGCCTGGAGGTTTGGATATCCTTAATGAATATGGACACACCTCCGCCTTTGGTGTTCCAGTCCAGGTTAGATGGCCGAAAAGTGTGGTAAGAGTTATAGCCTGGTAATGCAGGGGTGCTCTCTGGAGCCTTGAACCAGGTCTCAGTCACTGCACAGATATTGATGTTCTCCATTTTAAGGAGTGCCTCGAATGAGTGCATTTTGAGATTTAGACTTCTAGCATTGAGTAGCATTACCCTCAGTTTTTGCTTGCCTGTTCCTGTTACAGTGGTAAATTTGTCATTTGAACCTTGCCTAAAAAATGCACTATAGGGACAGCAAGAGCCTTTGCCAGTATCCGGAATCCCAGGGGTGACAGGTGAAGGCCATCTCTGACAATGCATCGTGGTCTGTCGACCATGTCGTCCCAGGCAGACAGATACTGGATCCCCTTAGAATGACACCAGAAGCTTATTTGTTTGTGTAAGCATTACACTTGTGGGACTCTTCTACTATGTTTTTACATCAAGAGGACTGGGTTTATTCATCTTGTGGCAGAAGGTGTTTGCATGGTCTATCTGAGTTGGGAAATATACAAAAGGGCTCATAGTGTAGTCATTTTATTGGTCCGAGGGGTCATTATTTAGCTTTCTGTTTTTTTTCTGTGCCGATATAAATTTTGCACATTTGCATGGGTTGGCAGTGCTGTGTACAGTAGCAAACACCTAGAAAGCAATTTTTCTCTGTAGAGTGGCCCATAAAACTGTAACCTATAAAGCAGCAATATAGTACGGATACCTTGTGCACCAAGAAGCTTAGAGCAGCTAATTGGGTCTTGAGTGGCAATACCTACAGATTTAGTAGAATTCAGAATTGTGTAACCATTAAAGTTAGTAGGATTTACTACTGTTTAGCTTAGTCTGCCCAGTAAAGCACCCTTATTAGTCTTCACCAACAAAGAACCCTTAATAGTCTTCTAATCACAATACAACACCCCCTTATAGCTCACTAATCAAAGGATTTGGCAGCATGGATATGCAGTTTTCTAACTTCTCTGTAGCCAACTTGGTGAATGTGGGCATCTTCAGACAATGGAGCAATTGTGTCATGTTTACTGAAAGCCTCTTAATCCATAAAGAAACAGACATACTATGAGAGTGGTATACTTACACAGAATTTTGTTCAGTTTTTGCAGTTGTGTGATTTCTGAATAACAAAGTTTCCTTTGACCTTTGACTTTGACTTACACAATGACACTAGAGACTAAACTTGCACATAACTTCACATTAGGTTGTCAAAACCACATGCACAAAACATCCACCTTACATAGCCCACAACAGACACATAGACTGACATATACTGAGGCAATTAAAAGCAATATTCCAAAACAACAAAGATCAACTAAACCACCCTCTGTCAAAGCAATGCCTCAGCAAGCCCAAAAGCACTCAGACAAAGGCAACACCTAACAAGACACATTCTGTCATTTTCAGTGGATCCTTAAACACCAAGCCCCTAAGGCAAACAAACACACTTACCAGGACTCTCATCAAAGGGGACTCCACTGTAAGATATACTGATGCCCCTCTAACCAGGTTGAACAGGGAGAGGATAACTGTTAGTTGCTTACCTGGAGCTAGGATCTACCAAGTCGTGTGTGCACTCAAGTTATTATGCCACAAGTACCAGTATGATTCCATCATAGTCCATATAGGTGTAAATGACCTGAGATGCACCTCCTTGGACTATATAAAGAGAGACATTATGGAACTTTCAGACTATGTGTTCAGACACACTAGAGGATGGTATGAGCCTGGCACTGAGCAGTATATTACCATCACTGAAGATGATGCCACAATATAAAACAAATTGATTGATTTAAACAACTGGCTATCTTTCTGGTGTCATTCCAAGAGGATCCAATATTTGTCAACTTAAGAGGACATGGTCAACAGACCACATTGCTTTATCGAAGACTGTCTGCACCATTTCCCTCTAAGCTTTTGAATACTGACTAGTGCTTTGCCCACCCCTATAGTGCCTTTATTAGGCAATGTCACATTGACAAACCTACCGACATAGGAAAATCAACTAAACATAATCTCATGGTGTTACTGCTCAATATCAGGAGCCTAAATGAAAAACTACACATCCCCCCAATCCCTCCTCATACTTGAGAATATCTGTGCAGATACTGAGACATTGTTTAAAGTGGCAGTGAGTAACCTGGCAGTGCAAGGTTTCAGTGTCTTGCACACTTTTACACCAATAGATCCACAGACAAGGACTAAAGTTGGAGGTGTCTTAATATGCATCAGTAACAAGCTTACCTCTGGAGTGGTCAAACAGGACGATGTGCTGGAATTCCTTCATGTGCAGATCACCATTGACAAAATCTCATACAATATCCTAGAAAGCTAGGGGTCACCCTCCATGTCCTAAGATGTTCACAATGCATACTTGAACCTACTGGGAACACATCATCCAACCTAACACCCTATAATTGCCACTCTATAGACTGGGAATCCTACACTGCCTCAAATCTACATGCACAGAGATTCCTGGCCTCTGTAAATACAAACACCATTAACCAAATAGTGAATATGCTCAGTAGAGGTGCCAACATACTGGACCTCATGCTCACAAAGATGGGAGAATGGTGCACCATCCCCACAATGTGTCATCCTCCCTTGTAAGGTCTGACTATAAAGTTGTCGCCTTCATAATCAAAATCAACTCTGTGATGCCATTAAAACCAGTTAGGCAAATTACCTGTCATTAACTGATGGTTTGGTAAAATTTTGTGCCTCTCCAAACCCCACAAATACACCAGCATATGTCAAATTTCTTTCAGAAACTCCATACAACCATGTCAGTGGCTGCATAGAGGTTGCTGTACCTGCCAGAAGTAAGCCCATAACTAGCCCCAGAAGCAAACTGCCCTGGTGGCATCCCAAACTGAACAGGATATACAACAAAAGGAAAAATAAATATGGCAAAAATCAGGAAGGGTTATTCCTATAAAAATAAAACCTCTCTCATCAAAGTTTATAGCAACTAAGAGGGCTAATTAGGTCACGCAAAGTCATCTTTGAGGTTAAGATAACCTCCCAGGTGAAACATAACCATAAACCTTCTTCAACTATGACAGAAACTTCAAGGGAAGCACACAGCAACACAGCAATGTGCTGATCTAGTGGTTAATGATGACACATTCACGGAGTCTGGTGATACAGCAAACCTGTTAGTGGATAAATTCAGTTCCAACTTTGCAGCCTTTCATCCCCAACCATACCTCTCAATTTCTTAGAGCAAGAAATCTGGAGAAAGCCACAAATAATGGGGGGGGGGGGGGGGTGAAGGTCCAAAAATAGGGACACTTTGTAAATATTGCTCTCACAAACTTAGAAAGTTAATAGAATAATAAATTTTGCATTAACATGAATTTTCTGAAGGACATAAAGTCAGAAACTCAAATGTTTTTTCATTATTTTCTGATGTCAAACCTCAATGATTTGGCAGAAAACTGAAATTTTATTAGAAAATACTAAAAGTAAGTGGCAGAAATCTGGACATTCTGTGAAAATCAGTACAGTTGAGAGGTATGTCCTCAACTATCCCCCCAATAATACCCTCAGCCCCCCAACTATAACTAGGAAGCATGTACTGGACGAAATCATTAAAGCCAAGAACAACGCCTCAGTGAGCCCTGATAACATCCCAGTATGCACCCCGAACAGTCTAAAATATGACTTATAAGGACTTCTGCAGTTATGGTTTAACTGTAGTCTTAAAACAGGCTTTGTGCCACATGAATGCAGGACTGTGACAGTCATTCTCTTTCATAAGGGAGGACCTTCGGCAGAGCCTGAAAACTACAGACCCATTAGTCTTATTTGCAAAGCTCTGAAGGAATTATCATGGACATTATCAACAAGGACATAGGGGACCTCCAGACAGTGGATCCATTCCAGTTTGGCTTTGTTAAACGAAGGTCATGCTTACTGAATCTGGTGGACTTCTTTGAAAAGGTCACTAAAGCAATGGATGAGGTTCAAACTGTGCATATTGCCTACCTAGATATGGCTAAGCCATTTGATACAATACCCCACTTGGACATTGTCAGCAAACTTAATGAACTTGGTATAAAACCCTTTATAACATGCTGGATAACTAGCTGGCCCACTGATAGGACTCAAGAGGTCATCAGTGGAGTTCCCCATGGCTCTGTGCTAGGCCAACTTCTTGGCATCTACTTCTCAGACGTCAAAGTCAATCTCAAAGGCATCTGGCTAACCATGTTCACAGATGATTGCAAACTGGGAGCAGTTGTTGAATCCTCCCAAGATTAGAACACCCTTCTTGAGGGTCTAGTACAGACAAATGCTTGGTGCCAAAGCCATAGCTTAAAACTCAATACCAAGAAATTGATTACAGTACCTTTTGGGAAGTCTGCCACCCCAGGTAACTATGTCATCTATGAAACTGCCTGAAAAGCTGACTGACTAGTCAGGGATCAGGGAACTCGTGTAGGTAGTAACCTAGCCTTTGACCATTGTGTCCAAGGTAGTAAGAAAATCCTTCTATACCGCTTAACTTATAAACAAGGGCATGACATCTAGGTCCAGTGATGTCATCATACCACTGAACTCGGCCCTCATCAAGCCCATCATAGAGTATAATGCCCTCTTCGGTATGTACCTGACCAGACATATGCAGCAAGTAGACTGTCCACAAAAGTTCCTTACAAAGAATACAGGAAATAATCACAATGTCTTATGCTGATTGCCTGAAAGCCCTATATCTTTACTCAGTAGCATACAGATGTCTGAGAGTTAATCTTTGCCTGGCATACAAGGCATACCTGGACCCTGTTTTAATTTTTATTATATGCATGTATTTATGAAGAGAAAAACACAAAAACATAAAAACACTATAAACAAAAGATATACTGAATAGTTATTTTCTCATTTTGAGAGTTATGCACACCCCTAAAATAGACTTCACTTTTGATTTGACATACAAGTGGGAAGTTCAAAATTTCAGTACAACTTTTTATTTATTTTATTTTTTGGTAAATGTAGAAAATTAGCAAAAACCATTGATGCCATGTTTTCCATTTCTGTTTTCTTGAACAAAATATTGATATTTTCTAAGAAAGCTGTGAGTGTGTGTGTGTTACAATCAACAGTTATTAATACTCTATACATTTGAGAACTAACCGTACTGTATAGTCAAAATATATAATAATAAGATTTTAAATCCAGTTTACAAGACAATAAGTTTGTAACTGTGCCAGTGCCACAAATTAGCACACCACATCTTGTGCTCTTCACATATATATAAAAAAAAAAAAAAAAAAAAAAAAAGAGTCCACTCTTCTAGCACAAGAACCAGGTGTTCAGCTACATTTCAGACCCTCTTGCCCCAGCCAGTCAGGTTCTGTTTCTGCACCCCTCTCTCAACCCAACTTTTTTTTTAGCATAAAAAACAAGAAAAACATCTTTTTTGTTTCTTTTAAACTGTAGAAAACCTCTTGCTACAAATGTAACAAGCACAGTTGCTGGAATTTATACCTGCATGGTACTTTACAGTGCTCAGGTTTGACCGCAAATGCACCACCAATTCTGATTCCTTTTTCAGCTGAATACAGTTTGGTGAAACAGATCTGGTGAATCATATTTTGCGAAAGTGAACTTTAAATATCTTTAGGGCACCCCATTAAACCTAGGTAAAAAATTTAATAAATGGGCAACCAGGATGCTATAGTTATACTGTCTGCACTGAACATATATTTCCAAACACTGTCGAATGCTTTCAGCACTGTAAGTTTTTTTTTCAATTTTCTAAACAAAAAAGTGTATCTTGCAGTTTTAAGCCTGTAAGTGCAACAGTGATTGACATAAAACAAAAATGGCACTTCCTAGTCCTTCCAGAACACAGATAGAAATACAACTACATATGTGTATTGGAATCACTGTTTTCACAAATTACAATTTAAGCTCTCATAGAGTGAGATTATTGTATGGAAGACGCCAACACTTCTGGAAAATTGTGAACAGAGAGAAGGCAATGAAAATGTTTCTTTATGAGGAGCAGCTGTGCAGCCTTTTTTCAGTGCTGACAATACCACTTAAAACGTTTGCCTTATGTTCAAAGAATACTGTGTTATTCATTTTACTCCAGTAATGATTTGTGCTTTATTAGCAAAAACATATGCAAGACAGAAAAATGTGGTGTTAGCAGGAGGCATCCATAGTGTTCTACTGACATGAGACAGTTCTTCTACACTGCCTTGTTCTTTAAGAAACAGATACATAGTTAAGATGTAGGATGAATCAGCTGTTGGTACACAACAGCTACATCTAATACCAGATAGCATTTAGATAATGCAGTAGCTGTTGAGCTAAGCTTCTTCTGCAACATAAACGAGGTTATACCGAAGGGGTTTGTGGAGCATCATGCAGAACATTTATTTGGTGTAGTACGATACAGTTCAGAAAGCAGTAATGAATGAGACAACAAATAAATTAGTTGGTCTTTCTGAAACATTAGTCTGGCTTCATTGTGAAAACCTTTCATTTAAGAGGTTCTGTAAAGGTGCAATTAACAGCTGGCAATTCTTTAAAGCCAGATTTACATAATGATTTAATTGGCAGTTAAGTGCTTTAAAAAATGGTTGAGTTAAAGTCGATCTCTAGATGTGATATTCTATTTCTGCATTATTATAGTCGGTGTGTTGGAAGTATCGTTAACTCGGCACTGACTGTTAAATGGCAATGCTTTTGGCTTTTTAGAAAAAGGGTGTTACAGTGCTCTGATGGAGGGCTGATATGTTGAAATACAAACAATACATCCAAACATCATGACAAAGTACTTGCACATGATCATTGGAAAAGTCTTCATTAAGTGTCCGGTCAACATTTGTATCAAAGAAGAGAGACGTGGGATCATACTTGAAGTTACTACAGCTTAACCATTAGGATGGTGGATTAAGGGATGCAGTGTAAAGGTAATATTTCTGGACATCCAAAAACATTTACCATACACCATCATAAAAGTGACATGAAACTAAACTAGAGCGACTTTTTTGAAATACAAACATTATCACAATTAGTACTCTCATAGTGCTCCTTTTCTGTAACTAGAGCAAACATGTCAGCTAAAACCTTCCCATAACAACCAAAATGTAGACATAGTCATAGATATTGAAAATAGATGGGACCAGATGCAATAGCATGCTACTGCAGTATAGAGAAGCCAGCAGCTAAGATCCAGATTTAAAAAAGCCTTGCATTTTAGTTTTAACATCCTCAAGCAGGAGAGATGTGAACTGTCAGGTGCCCATGTCAGAGATTTCATTCAGAACTGTATTTCAGGTACAATATGTATTATGCTGCAGGTGGCTTCATTAACCTAACTTAATCTGCCTATTCAAATGGTTTTCCTACTTGCCTTCATTTTTCTGATTTATTTTCAGGAGAAAGAGTTGCAATTTTGGTGTGTGTGTGTGTGTGTGTGTGTGTGTGTGTGTCTGTGTGTCTGTGTGTGTGTGTGTGTGTGTGTGTGTGTGTGTGTGTGTGTGTGTGTGTGTGTGTGTGTGTGTGTGTGTGTGTGTGCCACATGACTGCATGTCTAATGAACTGTTTTCTGCTATAAACTGGCCTACAGTAACTGTCTTTTTGAATAACTAAGATGTAACAGCCTGGCTTAAGCTAATCAATCACTACTTATTTATTTGTTTATTTGTTAACAGGGGCTAAGACACTGATCTATTTAGACCATTTTCAGGATGAGGGAGGTATTCCAGACCTTGTTCTAAGTATGTATCCAGTATATTAAACTGTAGTGTTTGTGCTGTATCTCCACCCCCCTAAGTTACAGCATTATCATATCTCTCAACATATTAGTGCAAGAATTCTGGACAGAGCCAAAAATAATGGGGGACAAAGGTCAAAATCCAGGGACAGATTTTAAATATTGCTCTTATAAGCTTAGAACCTTGTTAGAATAGCAGATGTTGCATTGCCATGCTTTTCTAGAGGACATGAAGTCTGAAACTCAAATGTGTATTGTAATTTGCTTCAATCCTCAAACATTTGCCAGAAAACCATACATTTTATGAGGAACAGACCAAAATATGAAGCAAAAATCTAAACATTCTGCAAAAATCTGGGCAGCTAAGATGTATGAATTAATTGTCCCTTTACAGAGACTCCATCAATGATATCTGAAAAGTGTTTGCATCAGCCCAGTGTTCTAAACATCAAATATTCAGTCATTTTCTGTTTTACTGGACATAGTTAATTCTTATAGCACGGGTAAGTACTAGGCTAGCTGCCCTTGTGGGACATTGTAAGCTTAACTAGTTTCCTTTTTTGTGCTCAAATTAAACTATCCCATTTGGTTAGAGATTGGCCTTACCCATCCCATTGTCCATGAATATATATTACCCATAACAAGAATAACTGGAATCATACCATAGATAATTTGAGGAACTCATGCATGGGATAAAGCATTTAGGAACTGCATCTGTCCAGTGCAAGGGCAGTCCTGGGGTAAAATATCTATTTCTTATCCATAGATCCATGTTATGTTGTTAGAAAAATGTCATTCTTTTAGTTCCTCTCCAGTTATATTCTAAATCTTCATCTTTCACACAGGCAAGATGCTTGATTTTTCATGAGAATGTTATACGCACATATTGTCGTGTTCTACCAGAGCATCTCAGTTTTGTAACATTTTCAGTATGATTTCTACAGTGTACATATAAAAATGAGAATGTCCCTTTAAATTTCAAGACTGATATCGAGTTAGCTAAGAATAAAGTAATTCTGATGCAGGCAGTTAGTGTTGCAGTTAAGGATTCAGTGTTGCAAACCTCAAGCTACTGCTCAAAAAATACCCCCTGTGATTTAATAAAGATGTTTAAAAATTGTCCCTGATGAGCACTGTGGGGAAAGTCATTGCTGAAATATTATGTTACATGACAAAAGAAAATAAACTCTAAAGACATTCTCTCCAATTAATTTCCAGACAGCCTGGCTTTATCACTGGTCCCTTCCTTTCAGTATATACAGCAAGCAATCTACAATTGCATAATCACCTCATGTAAGATACTGATCCAGGTGGATGACTATTAAGTTTAGATTTCATGCTGTGCAATATTAATTTTTTCAGTTATTGTCACTGAAGCATATTTACCTTCTGAGTCAACCGTGCATTGTCTGCGGCTTCCAAAAGGATCCAGTGCTATATGTTACTGAAGTGCTGAAACCACAGTCATGTTGACAGCAAACTAACTATCACATAAATACAGACAGACAAAAATACAAATGGAACATAATTTTTTACAAGTGTCTGTACAACATTTGACTTGCAGGACTGTTTCTTGCTATAAAATAAAGCCCTCACTCTCACTAATACTGTTTATAGATTTTTCAAATGTTGTCTTCCTAAGTCTAAATTTGTCATTTAATCTGAAATGTGACTGATGCTCGACTGTCTTCTCATTTGTAAGTACCATTAAGCAAATTTGCAACCCATTTCAGCCTTTTTGACATACTATCTCAGAAGAAGGCCTTATAGATATGTGACTATATATATATATATATATATATATATATATATATATATATACACATACACATTTGTTTTCTCTATGGCAGTTTGCCCTTTTCTTAGATTTTTACAACACTCAGGTACCTTAAGTCAAAAAACTGAGGATTTTAAGTCATAATTGCATTCATGCAGTATTGCTTTGCTTTATACTGAAGATCTATTTTCAGTCTGTATATATCTCCTCTAGTGTACATTTCTTTCTATATATGGTGCAGCATCATTGTACTGTTACTAATGTGAACGGAGAGTGCTACAGGGCTATTATAAAAGGTTCAGCTTTGGTAAGATCAGAAAGTCATGGCACTAAGATTAGGACCACTCATAACAGTATGTGGTTTTGAATACTGCCTCATGTGTACCAGGAGACATTCATGATAAATTAATCTGCATTAATTACTTTGCAAACAACATTAAACCATCAGCTCAATCAATAGAAATTAAACAAAACAAGCATTTAGTCAACAGAAGCATCATGCCATTTCTTGTCTTCCCTCCCTTTATTTCTACTTGAAGGAGGAAAACATAATAGCATTGTGGATTTTCAATTGATTTAAAAGTAAACAGATCTTTGTTGGCAAGCATATAAATGTTCTTTTAAATAAATCATGCCTACATCATTTGTAGAATTGAGAACATCTTATTTGATTCTGGACTGGAAATTAATTTCTGTCATTCCTTTAACCATTTCTGGCACCCCTGTTTTCCTATTGAATTTCCATGTACCATTCACATGGGATACAGGATAAAGGTTTATTTATTTATGTTATTTTATTTTATTGTATTAACCAGGTAAATAAACTGTCCAAAGGATCAGTATCAGTCATGATCCAGGACACTTAGGCAAACCAAGTGTATAAAACAGACGTTAGCATATACACATTGTTACAAGTATAATACTATTTAACAAGTGTAAGAATAAAACAAACAGCCAGCTTCAATAAAGCGTATATGCTCTGTTTACACCATATGCATGTCATGGTAGCACACCGTTTTGGATTCAGCAAGTGGCTTTGCATGGTGTGTAGAGCCACGCACCACCATGCAAACAAGGTAAACAGTTTGTAATGTCAAATGAATCATCTTGAATGTGTGTGCTGGCACCTCTGGCAGTTACCATGACTCACATATCTAGTATACCTCCCAACTGTATCAGATATTCACTAGGGGAGATATCCCACAGGGTCATTTACCAGGAGATGCAGGTTATACACTGGATACATGTTGATGACACCAATCAGAAGTGCGCACACACACACACACACACACACACACACACACACACACACACACACACACACACACACACACACGCACATACACACACACACACACACACACACACACACACACACACACACACACACACACACACACTGAAGAACATCATAATGATGCACATGTTCAAACCAGAAATGTCATGGAGTATATGTTTGGGCTGCTGAAGTTGTGGTTCTGGTGCCTAGATACATCTGGGGAAGCTCTGCATTACAATCCATGGACATGTAATGAAGTATTCACAGTATGTGCCATGCTACACAACATTATCCCGAGAAAACAGCTTCAGCAGGCTCAACAAGGAGAAGAGGCACAACATCCCATTACCAATGCCAAAAATTACCACAGCCATATGCAGGTGAGAAGTCAGTGGAGGAACTATTAAAGCAAAACTAAAGTCAACACAAAAGTATGACTAGTAAAACAAGTCAAATAAAACAAAAAACAGTCACTCCAAAGTATCGAAAACATCTTTTAATGTGCAAAGCTTTCAAGTAACATATTCCCTTCCTCAGTGCTAACAACATTCTAAAAAAACACAGTTTAAATAGCAATTGTATAACACACACAACCAATTAAAATCAACCAATTAGAACAATTAGAACACTTAAAGGAATATTAAAGATCATTTCAAAGCTGCTTGCTTCAACTTAAGTATAGGTTTAATTGAAAGAGTTTAAATTAAACCAGGTGATCGATCATCTTGCAGCTGTAAAATCAACCTATATTTCTTAGTTTCCAATTTATTAATTACATCACCCCTTCTAATAGTCTTGTTGACAATATCAATCACCCTAAATTTAAAATGATGTAAAGAATCAGTTTCTTAGACATACTTAGCTAAGGAGTTATTCCTTATACCCCTCCTAATGTCAGAATTATGTTCAATAATTCTTTCAAGCATTGTACCGATTTTCCAACATAAAAACTTTGGCATTTTTTACAAGTAACAAGATATACAATATAGCTAATATTACAAGTGACAAAACATGTAAAATAATAAATCCTATTGGTTAAGGGGTGTGTAAAATTAATATCCTTTTCAATAAAATCACAACAACAATTAAAACAAGGGTTGGTCCCACATTTAGTAACTCTATTGTCCCTGGCATTACTACTTGTATCCTTATAACATAACCACTGTTTAAGATTTAAGCAATTGTGATGAGTAAACTTGGGTTTATCACCAATAAGCCAATATAGTTCCCGCATATCTCCTAATATTCACCAGTGTTCCATAATTATTTTCTTAATCTCATTGCTACACCTACTAATGTTAGTTATATATCATATAGTATTTCTCTTTTAACAGTGGTTAAAGCTGGTACTGTTTCTACTAAGGTATCACCAAAATACGGCTTCATTACAGAATTCCTGGATTCAATAACATCCTGTTTAAATCTGGTTAACATCCTCAGTTCATAACCCCTATCGATAAACTCATCTATTACTTCATCAATCTGTCATATATACTCAGTAGTTTGAGTGTTAAGTTTACTGACACGTGTCATCTGTGCTTTAGCGATACCTTTAAATACATGAGAAGAATGCATGCTTCTCCTATGCAAATATTTATTTCTATGCACATCCTTCCTGAACACTGAAGTTTGTAAGTTAACCCCATTGTAGTTGATGTCAACATCTAAAAATTCTATTATATTAGGAGAGTTGCGCATAGAGAACTTTAAAAAGTCAATACTATTATTCAAATAATTTACAGATTCTATCAATTCAGCATCCTCACCGTCCCAAATAAAAAATACATCATCCACAAACCTTTTAAAAAGTTACCTTGTTCACATAACATTCAGGACCATTAAAAACATTCTCATTCTTCCATCTACTTAAAACCAAAGTGGAATAGGTATTGGCTATGAGGGTGCCCATTGCTACCCCTGAAATTTGATGGTAATATTTATCAAAAATTAAAATATTATTTTCCAATACAGCTTCCAATAATTTACAAATAGTCTCAATTTGTCTACTGATAAATGCCCACACTTACATAGAATCTCTCTAATGGATGAAATTCCACAATTATTTGGTATTACAGTAAACAACAATTTTATTTCAAGCACAACCATTAACAAATGTGTGGAAGTTTTACCTTCAAACCATGCACTTAGTTGTTGCAAACAATCAGCAGTATCTCTAATATAACTTTTAACATATTTAAGATAAACATTTTAAGCATTTTGCAAATACAAAGATATTTTTATTTATTTATTTTATTTATGTTTGTTTACCGGGAAAGTCCGACTGGACATAGGTCCTTTGTCAGCGGACGCCCGGGGAGAAAAAATTCCACACATAAAGAAAATGCACAGTTTTATCAGTAAATAGTACAAGATTTTACAGAGAAAATATAGCACACATTACAGAGGAGTCTTGCAGTAGTACTTTAAGTAGACCAACCCCTCCCAGATACAATAGGTCTCATGGGGGGTTTTAAAGATTTATGAATTTTAGGCAAACCATATAAAATTGGTATTACAGGATGAGGTACTGTAAGATAGGTAAAGACTTCAGTTGAAATAAACATAATTTGTAAATCATATAGCAACATCCAGTCCTGTGACACAATCCAAAAGACCACGCTCGGACAATAAATTTAGCGCTTTCATTCACTTTTAATTCTGTGAACTTCTTCAAAAACATTTACAATGGACCCTACCGTCTCCTTTTATATCACAAACTATTACTAGCAGGAAATTACATCATATAATTAACAATTAAATTAAAAAACACATTCATATATATGCTTGTAATATTAAAAATATAATATTAATATTGTTTAAAAAGCTTATTAAACAATCTACGCTTTAAGATAATCATCTGTTTGTTAAAAAACATTTTACATTTATAGCTTCATTTAGTCCAGGTGCTTTGTCTGCACCCAAGAATAATTACCAAAATGCTTCTTTACATTCAAGTATGTTATTTAAGTCACCAATGAACAAAACCTTGTCAACATTCTCTAATACAAAAAATTCAAACTTTTTGAATTCATGACATAACAGTGCATGCCTAGCTAATGAATTTGTTCTATCCCTCTTTTTGATAGCCAAATTGTGTTTGTATATCCTGTGTTTTAAACTCCTTATAGTCTTGCCAATGTAATAACCCTCACATGATGTACAGGTAGCAATATAGACAACATAGTCACTGTTGCAATTATAATAGCTTTTTGCCCAAAAAGTTTCTTTTGAGTGACTCAGAGTAACGAAGGAAGAATTACTAATAAATCTGCATTGTTTGCAATTACTACATGCATAAGTGCCCTTTTTATACTTTTTATTATCAGCTATTAAAATAGAATACATTGACGCCAAATAATCAACCTTATTCATGATAATAATTGACCCACCCTTATCAACCTCTTTCAACACAATATCAGAGTTAGTCTCTAATCCATGTAGTGCTTGTCATTCTTCATGTGTCAAATTGAAAATACTTTTAAACTTATTTCATTCATAAAATTGTCATATTTGTGCTTCACAAACATCATGAAAGGCACTTACTACTCTACTGGGTGGCTAACCAGAAGAAAAAACCTAGTTCATTTGTATATATTATCTGATGGAGCATTAGAGTCACCAAAAATCAACTTTAGATTTGAATTGCATGTAAAAAGTTTTAAATCATTAAGTGCATTCATTAACATATCAGTTGTTGCTGGTACAAACTTTAAGCCTTTTTGTAGCAAAGATAGATCATACGATGTCAACTGTAAATTAGACAGATTAATCACACAATGATCTGCCATACCTATTTGCATGTCCTGTTGCAAGTTTGATGGCCACTGCATCTCCTTTCTCTGTTCCTCCTGTATCTTGCTACTTGTAAAAAATGTCAAAGTTTTTAAAGTTAGAAAATCAGTATGACGCTTGAAAGAAATAATTATTGAACATAATTCTGACATTAGGAGGGGTATAATGAATAACTCCTTAGCTAAGCTTGTCTATGAATCTGATTCTTTACATCGTTTTAAATTTAGGGTGATTGATGTTGTCAACAAGACTATTAGAAGATGTTGTTGTTGTTTCTTTTGGCTTTTCCCAGTTAGGGGTTGCCACAGCGGAACTCCGGTCCTCTAATTATTGGTAGTTGATTTTTACGTGCCAAGTTACCAGCCCTGACACACAACCTTCAATGTAGGTACACCCATTCATGCATGTCTCCATGCAGAAGACACTCTAGCTGAGAATTGAACTGGACAGCGTTTTACTGAGAGGCGACAATGCTACCGCAGCACCACCAACACGGGTACTATTAGAAGATGTGATTTGAATAATAAATTGGAAACTAAGGAATATAGATGGATTTTACAGCTGCAAGCTGATCGATCACCTGGTTTAAATCAAAAAATTTCAATTAAACCAGCAGCTTTGAAATGATCTTTAATATTCCATTAATTGTTCTAATTGTACTAATTGGTTGATTTTAATTGACTGTTTGTGTTATACAATTGCTATTTAAACTGTGTTTTTTAGAATGTTGCTAGCACTGAGTAAGCATATATGTTACCTGAAAGCTTTGCACATTAAACAACATTTTTCAATATGTTGGAGTGACTGTTTTTTGTTTTATTTAAGTCAGAGGGAGAACCAGCAGCTTTTGTGGGTATAGGCCAATGTAGGCATGGTCAATATGCCATTACATCTGCTAAGAGACAACGGATAGCTCACTCACTCACCACCTACAGGCCTAAAACTTTCCTCCTATGTACAAACATATAGTAACATTGATGCCAGGCAACACTCACAACCTTTACCTCCCCATGTATTGGCTGCGTACTGCTTTCATCAGACAGAAGAAACTAAAACTGTTGCAGCTGATGGATTTACAAGGTAAGTGTTGAGCCTGGAGTGTATTGTGTAATAATATGAATAATTGGCATATCCTTGCATTTCATTACCTGGTAATGTAAGCAAGTAAAAGGTGGGTGATTTGTACAAAAATGACATTAACATGACAGCAGTGACTTATTTGACTTACATATGCCCATTATTAAGTAGCAGGCCTCAAGTTTCAGATTCACACATTCATACCTCTCAAAAGTAGTGATGGTCACTGCATGCCCACAGTTTAGCACCATACGTCTGTAATGAAAAATCATTAAAGGGAGATGTCATAAAGTAACGATACACATTTCAGTTTCAGACTTCACAATCCTCACAAGATCATTCACAATAAAGTTGGAAAATTGTGATGCTATCAACTGTCTAACTTTCTAAGACCAGTATAAGTCAAAGGCACAATTACCAGTTCAACATCACAAATGCAAATATACTGAGCACTAAGTCAGCTATGCACCCTGAACATCAGACACAAAGCTTATGTATGTATCCGTGAATCCAAAAGATACAAAATAGGGATATGGCACAGTTATCATCACTTGCACATGGTATTGTGGGGGGGGGGCAAGAAGGCTAGGCTGACACAAATGGTTGGTGAGTGTGTGTGAGTAAGAAAGAGAAGCAAGCAGACATTTGGATAAACAAAACAAAAATGGCCAGTGAGACAAATGGGTTTTAAGCTGCACAGCTGAATCATGTAACTGTTGTGTGTGTCTGTAGGGGTCCTTCAGGTGAAACTGGTGTGTGAGTGTCTGCATGAACACAGCCAAGCTTTTTGCTAGCTCTGCATTTTGTTATGTTGGACAGGTGCGAGCTGTGCATGATAGAGGTGGCAGTTCATTGTTGTCATCCTCAACCCTGAGAACTGGCTCTGCCAGGAGTTGCACTGGCACATCCACACCCACTGTTAGATGCACTACTGTTACCTGAACATGACTGATGTCTGCTAGGATGCCCAGGACCATGACCCCATGGCCTGCCACGTCTGGGTGTGGCAGCTTAACCAATTGATGAAGCATTGGAAGTACTGCCACTATGGGAGCATGATTTGGCATGGCCATGTTGGCTAACAGAAGAAGATATGACTGACCTACACCAATGAGGATACCATTCTCCCTCCCAGCAGATGCTCCATCACAGACACTGCTCATTCCAATGTGTCATTCATCCGATCCATTGAATTGGCAACAAAGTGGAGGCAGTCACGCATGTCAGCCTGTACCACATCTACAACCTTATGCATTTCTCTGGAGCACCTATGAGAATATGCTTAAGCCTCCATGATGGCCCTAAACGTATGTTGAGTGGCACGGTAAGATACACCTGGATCAGGTGGAGGATGGACAGCAGGCCTCCTCCAAACACCCCTAACAACCTTGTCCACACTTTGGCTACAGCCAGAATCAGTAGGCACTGAAACTGCAGTAACCACACTTCCCTGGTCAATTGTCTTGCCCTCCACCTGCCCAATATATGAGGGCTCATTGGAATGGATAGGCATAGGCCTACTGGCAGTGTCTGATGGAATTACAGGGGATGGCTATATGTTAACCTCAATGTCAGATTCAACCTCTGCACCCCCTAACTGTGCCTCTGTTTGGTCGCCATTGTCATCAGAGTCTACTTATGCTCTGACATCAGGTGGTAGAAGTCCCACACTTCCACTGTTGTTATCAACTGTGATAATAAGCAAAAAGCACAGGAAAAATTAATATCTAAACTACTATATAACACTATACGCTAACAAAATACCAGTGCTGCCGTGTCACCATTAGACAGTACAGCAATACACACATTAGTCCTGACATCAACATCACACACTAAAATATGTCTTTGAATTGCTCATCAGTACTGACATAAAAATGTTTGGCTTACCATCTGCAGATGAGGGTATCCTCTTCATGCCAGATGGTCCTGGAAGAAGTTAAGCAAAAGGTAAAGACAGCATCATCACAATTAACAGTAAGTCATGGGATACTGTATTTACCTCTTTATATGTCCATTAACTATACTTTCAACAAAAACATGGATGAGAACTGCAACCTAAGCTAATCAATCTGAATGTGTTAACTGTAGAAATCTTCAATCCCCCCCCCAAAAAAAATTTCTTGTGAAACAGAAGTAACACATTGATTTAAACTGTTTTACTATACAACAGTATTCAACAATTGAGATACAAACGCCTGCCTGGAAGCTCTTCCTGGGACATGCTTGCTGTCCCTAAAACAGTAGCACCAATGTCGAGGATATGCTGTTCTACACTTTTCTGGGAACTGTCTGGATCCATGACAGTGGGCAGGAACTCATTTGGTGTTAGTGGTTGGTCTGTAGTAGGCCCCCGGTACCCATCCGATCATGGCCCACTGCAGCTTCTCTCCTCCACACAGATGAGATCATGTCATTGGCCCTATGGCACACCTGCTCATATGTTCTGCTGTGACCACTCATGGCATTAACATCATATACAATCTGTGTCAAATCTGCATTCTGTGTGACATATCTCCCTGTCTCTTTTCAAGCAGGAAGGCACCATGTTGCCTAAAAGTGTCAATAATAACCTGAGCTTCAGCAGCAGTGAAGGGTGGTCTTTGAGGATTGAGATGCCCGGGTGCCATAGTCCTAGGTATCCTAAAAGACGACAGAAGGATAATACATATAAGTATCACATAACTACAAAATAACTGTTCCCAGATAAAACAGTAAAGGTAGAATTTCAGTATTACCTAACTGAGAAACATAAAACAGTCTAGCGGTTTGCAATATGAACAAGGGATCTGTAAATGGTTTAATGTGCGGATGGGCTTTGGGTTCCTTTCCATGACAGACAGAGAAGGAACTCCACTTGAATGTCATGTTGATGTTTTCGTACATCAGGTAAAACATTATACGAATGCATAAGTATACCCAGTTAATTTAAAAGAAACATGGTGATCAGGTTTTTTGTGTTGAAGCTGTACTATGATATGGTGATATAACCAAATGTGAAGAGAAATGGTATGTTGTAGCAAAATTGTAAAGAACTGCATTTTGAGAATCAGGACAGTGATGGCAGCTGGAAGAAAAATGGCAAGAGGTTGCTATCATGTTTTCAACAATACTGTCCCTGTTGGTAGCCAATGTCTGCAAGATGATCTCATTCTCAGTGCTACATGTTCCACTTTGAAATGGCATAAAGCTGGTTTCAGTGTGAAGTCTATATCTTCCAACATAGGTGATTAGCCTCTAGTCTGCTATGTCATAAGATATGTCCTGCAAAACTAATTTTGGAAGGCATTCATGTTAGGTGGTGTGATACAATGTCACTTGAAAGTTTATTTTGCATTTAACATATGTCATATTTGGTATGCTTATTTAGTGAATGGAGTTTCTTGTCTCTGCATCTGCAGGATTTTCAGATGGAATATTCTGTTGGAAAATGTATTTTTTTCTGTTTTTACATCATCTCTCTCATTTTGATTAATTATAGGTTTGAATTCCGGGTCTATATTATAACATTGAAGTCTTACAACTTTGAATGTTATAATATCGAACCCAGTACAGCTGGAAATAGCGAAGCTGCAGAACACTGAATACTTTCCCAGGGAAAGTATCCAGTGGGACGTTTCTGCAGCTTCGCTATTTCCTCGACTGTGGAGCGAAGGTTACGGACCGGGTTAAGGTGAGTGTGCGAACGAAGGTGAGTGTGCGATTGGGCGTGGGTTAGGTGAGTTAGGGTTAGGGTGCGGGTCAGGTAAATGTGCGATTGTGTGGACGTGAGGGTTAGGGTGGGGTAGGTGAGTTAGGGTTAGGGAGCGGGTAAGGTGAGTGTACGATAGTGATGGACCTTAGGGTTAGGGTTGGGTTAAGGTAAGTGGATAGCTAGTGGTGTATGTATGGCTTAGTGTAGGGTTTTGTGAAGTGTGTGTGTGTGTGTGTGTGTGTGGATTATTTATTTTGGTGTGCTTGTGTCATGTGTATGTTTGTCGGAACAGCACATTTTTTCCCTGGGAAAAAATTTTTCTGGTGTTTTGCTCTACTGGGTTCGATATTATAACATTTGAAGTTGTAAGACTTCGATGTTATAATACAAACCCTTGAATTCCTTGGTGTATTTAAGAACATCACTGTACTTGGAGTAATGTTATGATCTAATCCACAGGAAAATAGACATGGTCTCATTTAAAAAAAAATTATTTTTGTGAAGAAGTTGTTTGCCCTCCATCTGATCTGAGCCTGTTCTCTTTGCATCACATTTGTATTGTGGGCCATATGAATGTTGTTGAGCTGTGGCTAATCTTAACAAGTACAAGAAAATCTACTGCTTAATTTAGCTATATTGAATGTGCAGCAATATGTTGACTTAAATGGCCACAAAGTAGATTTTACTTTAATTATTTTGATAACCAGGCAGGTGGGCTGGACTAGAATGGTTCTTCTCAACAATAGCACAGAAAAATACACACATTCTTTGAGATTAAAAATTCTTAACATGAATTCTGTTGTTCTTTCAAAGAATGTAGTGCCATGTACAAATTCAGCTTGTTTGTGGTGTAATCTTAATGGGACTGATACATTGTATTTGTACATTGTACATTGTAATGCAGCACTGTTTATGCCTTACATTAATGACTGAGTCTACTGCAGAAAAATAAAATCAGTACTTAATTTGTAAACATATTCAGCTATGATTATTTTATTTGTGCTTCAGCTCAGATAAATAGGTGTTCTACATTACGTGGCATCATTACTGCATAGCATCATATTAAAATGCAGTTTCATTTTGTGTAATACTGTAACATGTTTGTAGTTTGTGTGTCAGAGGTGTTTCTTGTATGAATAATAGCATATTAAGGCAGTCATGGTTAGAACTGATGTGTAGATATCCAGAGCAGTGGTGGGATAAATAAGAATATGTTGTCTTACTGTGTACATGACAGAAGTACTTGTATTGTGCCAGTCTCATTTACAATGCTTATGTAATTAACAGGTGACTGCCCCTTTTAACATTTTAGTCTATACTATGTCATCTTCTATCATACAAATATCATATATTCAGGCCAGACACAGTACAGCCTACCTGTCACTGCTTAAACCTACATTAGTTTTTGCTTAAAAACTGTTGTTCACTAAGTGTAAGGTTCCTTATTCGTAGTGAATTCCAAAATATCAACCAAAAGAGCTTACCATGTACAACAGGTAAAATTGTTTACTGCAGTAATGAAACATTTGCACTTCACAGTTGAGGAAAAATGTGATATAGTATGCCAAGAGAACAAAGGGCATAGGTTCATAGGTAAGTACTAGGCTATCTGCCCGAGGGCATCTATAAGCCTAGCCAGAATGTGTTGGCATTCCCCACCTTGTTAGATTAGTTCCCTGTGCCTCTGTCCAGCAGAGCCACTGCAGTGATCCCCGGAGTAAATTTTCTGTTTCTCATCCACTCGTCAAGGTTTCTCTTGAAGAGTGTTAGTGAGGGGCTTTGCTTAATGTAGATTTTAATCCTGTTCCAAAGCATGGGGAGTCTCTGGGACAAGACTCTATCCCCCCAGCACATCCTATTTATTGTTGTGGTGAGGTTTAGATCCCTAGAGCATGTGGCTCTTGGGGATTTTTCTTTTTTTAGGTGGAGCATGTCCATCAATTCTGGGTTGGACATGGCCTTGTATTTCAGGCCGAGATCATCTCTGAGTAAGCGGTATGCAACCGAGTACAGCTGGAGTTTCTTCTGTCGGGCTGCATAGGGCATATGTGTGAGGCCAGTAATCCTCTTGGTGAGGTACTTCTGTGGTCTTTCCAGCTGTTGCAGGTGTCTTGTAAGGTACATCCCAAATGGGGCACTGTACTCTATGATGGGTCTGATGAGTGATGAGTAGAGGGGCACAATAACCTCTTTTGTTCTAGATGCGAACTCTTTTGTGATTAAGTGGGCTACATAGAAGGATTTTCTAACCACCTTGGCCATATGATTATCAAAGGATAGATTACTATCTACTTGGGTCCCCAGATCCCTTATTACATTTTCTGTATTTAGGGGACTACCATGTATGTGGTAGTTCATGGGTACTTTGTTTTTTTCCAAAGGGGATGACTATGCACTTTTTGGCATTTAGCTTGAGGCCATGATTTTGACACCAGGTATCCGTCTCACTGAGACCCTTCTGGAAGATGTCTGTATCAGCTGGAGAGTCAATTATGGCCTCCAGTTTGCAGTCTTCTGCGAACTTGGTCAGCCATAGTCCTCCTGTGCTTGCCTGTACCTCTGAAAAGTATATACTGAACAGAAGGGGTCCCAGGGCTGAGCCCTGGGGGACGCCACTTGTAACTGGTTTAGAGTCGGACCTAGAGCCTGCAGCTCTCACTGTGTGGGTTCTATCCATGAGACAATTGGCAACCCATCTCGTGACGTAGGAGTTTATGTTCAGGCTGGAGAGCTTGTCTATAATACTAGAATGGGGAATTGTGTCAAAAGCCTTTATGAGGTCTAGGTAGGCTGTGTGGACCTCCTTTCCCTCATCTAAAGCCTTGGTAACTGTCTCAAAGAAGTCCACCAGGTTTAGGAGGCATGATCTGCCCTTAACAAAGCCAAACTGGGTAGGGTCCAATGTTTGAAGGTTCCCAATGTCTCTGTTAATGAATTCCATGTTGATGCGCTCGATAGGCTTGCAGACCAGGCTAGTTAGGCTTATAGGGCAATAGTTCCTGGGGTCTGTTTTGGCTCCACCTTTGTGGAGTGGGATAACTGTTGCTGTGAGCCACTCTATGAGTACATAGTCTATAGAGAGGCTGAGTTTGAACAGTGTGTTTAGGTGAGGGTTTAGTTCATTTTGGAGCTCATGGTAAGACACAGCTTGGGACACCGTCTGGTCCCATTGAAGCTGTATTTTTGGCTTTGGATAGGGCTGTTTTAACCTGTATGTCAGTGATTGCTGGGGCACTACATTCTTCTGATATGGTTATGGGCCCTTTAGGGGGTGAGAGGGGGGTGAAGTTTACACTAAACCTGTCTGCCAGAATGTTGGCAATATCAGTCAGTTCAATGTATTTTGTGCCATTCTGCACCAACTCAGAGCAGATCTGAGAGTTTCCACTTAGGTTTTTGATGTAGCTAAAGAACGCTTTGTGGTTATCTTTGGAATCCTTTGCAATTTTTCTTTCGAAGCTAGCCTTGGATGATTTTATGAGGGATCATAGTTTCTTGCTGATACTGATCAGGGATGTGTTTCCTTCTTGGGATTTTACTTTTTTCTGCACTAGTTTCCTCCTTCTACTGTATAGCTTGTTTATGGCAGGGGTCCACTAGACTAGCTTCCTTTTCTTGGAGAAGTGAGTCTTGGTTTTGCTTGGGATAGCACAATCCATGCATTCTTGCAGGTGCTCATAGAATGCCTTTGTAAGGGATTCAGCAGCTTGGACAGCGTTGTCCTTTAGCATGGAGGCTGTGAACCTTTCCACCTCGGTCTTAAGTAACATGAAGTTTGCTTTTGAAAAGTTTTTCACGGTGGTTTCCTTGATTGGGGGTGGGGGCAGAATGTGGATATCCAGAGTGATTAGTCTATGGTCTGATCTAACCAGCGAGGGTTTGACCTCCGGTATAGAACACCGGTCACCCATGTTGGTGATGACCAGTTCCAATATGTTGTCATCTCTGGTGGGGGTGTTGACCAGTTGATCCAGGGTGTTCAAGTTTATAAATTCTAGGAAGTGTTGGGCAAGGGACTTAGTACTTGAGTAGTTCTCCCAGTTAATGTTTGGATAATTGAAATCACCCAATATTAGGGCGTTTGGTAGAACCTTCATATTTTCTAGTGTCTCCAGAAATGCAGAATGGGGGTCCTGGGTCATGGTGGGTGATCTGTAGCAAGCTACAATTTGAATTGCAGTTTTGCCCATTGTTAGTTGCACATAGAGGATCTCTGAGGCATTGTGCTGTGCCACTAACCTGGAGGTGTGGGTATCCTTGATGAATATGGATACACCCCCACCTTTTGTGTTTCTGTCCGGGTTCTGTGGCTGAAAAGTATGGTATGAGTTATTGCCTGGTAGTGCTGGGGTGCTTTCTGGAGCCTTAAACCAGGTTTCTGTTACTGCACAGATATCGATGCTCTCCAAACTGAGGAGTGCCTTGAGTGCATGCATTTTGAGGTTTAGACTTCTGGCGTTGAGTAGCATTACCCTGTTTTTGGTTACTTGTGCTATTTATGATGGTAGATTTGTCTTTTGAACCTTGCCTAAAAAAGGCACTATGGGGGTGGAAAAAGCCTTGGCCAGTATTCGAAAGCCTAAGGGTGACAGGTGCAAGCCATCTCTTGTGAAGCAATGTGGCTTATCAAGCATGTCATTCCAGGTGGACAGATACTGGATCCCCTTTGACTGACACCAGAAACTTAGCCAATTGTTGAAATTGATCATTTTTTCTTTATACTGTGGCATCATTCTTGGTGAGGGTAGGATGCTACTCAGGGTCAGGGTCATACCGGCCTGGGCTATGTGATCAGAGAGCTCTTCCATGTCTCTTTTCATGTAGTCCAGGGAGGTATGTCTCAGGTCATTCACACCAACATGGACAATGACAGAGTCATATTTGTACTTGTTCTGGAGTGACCTGAGTGCTTGTGTTATGTGGCAGATCCTGGAGCCCGACAGGCAGCTAACTGTAACCTTCTCCTTGTCCAGCCTAGTTAGTGGGACATCAGTGTGCCTGAGTATGGAGTCGCCTATTACTAGTGTGTTGGGTATGTTATTTTGCCTTAAGGGCTGTGAATGCATGGCACACTGATTATGTGAAGTATGTGTTTCATGGTTTGTGATGGGGTGTGGAGGTTGCCTGGGTGTCTGCTTTGGAGGTCTCTGTTACTTTTGCAGATTTTTATTTAGAGCCTCTGAGTATGTTTTTGTGTATTTATGAAGGCATGAAGTACCTATTGTGACAACTGGTAATTTTTCAGTTCTTTATTTTACTGCACTAGATTTTTTTTTTTTAATTTAGGAGGAAGTACTTGAGGGTGGCTTTAAAAAAGGTAAAATATAATAGTGTGGAAATACATTCTGGATTTTTGATTTGGAATGCCTTGCTTCTGCATCGAGTGTGATGCCATGGAAGAGAGTGAGAGTGAAAAATAAGTAGAAGACATGGGGGTTCTGGAGTATCTTTAACAGAAAGCAAGCATTTAAAAATGTAATGGTATCCAAGGCTTAGCAATTTATAAATCAAGAGAACATATCCTAAGGTTAGTGGTTCGTGCAAAAGACATCAGATTACCCTAACTTGTGAAATACGTTGATGCTGCATGCTGACAATATTGAAAATATTTAATATGAAATATTTATATACTAGTTTTGTAATGGTAGTTGAGGCTGTGGAAAAACACAGTGCCTGTTGAAGGTTAACAGTAAGACTCCCCTCCCCCACGTGTCAAGTGCTAGTCTTTCTTCTTTCATGAAAAGACTAGTAGTATTATAGAAAGACTAAAGGTGCAAGGACTTTCACTTATGTTTTGCTAATGTGGTCAATGTGATCGAGCAGGTAGTTTCAGTAATTTGAGTGATGTGTGAAGATACCCTACCTTTCAGGTTTTGGGAGCAAGTTTTGGTCTAGCACACTATCCCAAAATGCATAGAACAATTTTCAGTATATTTATATTTTTAATGTTTTTGTTTTCAGCCCTTAATCCTTCGACCCTGAGCTGAGCAGCATGCAACAGAGATGTTTGGCTGAATGATCAGCCCAGAAAATGGCCAAGTGATTTGTGTGTATGATTGGGTGAAAGTGACCATTACAATTGTAGGGTGACTGTTAAATGGGGAAAAGGAGTGGTTCTGGAACCCCGCAGTGGAAGGACTGGGGATGTAAAAGTACTGAGTCTAAGGTTTCTGTCATTTAAGTAGGTGGTAAATTAATCTCGTACCTTAGTACAGGGGATCAAATCTCTTCAGCTTCCGAATGAGGATGTGGTAACAAGTAAGACTGCAGTTTGTGTTCTTCTCTTCATTTCTTTGTATGTGGAACTTGTTACTAAGAGCAATGCATTAGTAGCTGTACTTTCAATATTCATGCCATAATTATTCTTGTCATGTAGGGGGCCATATGCAGCGAGAGTTTTGTTTTTTTTTTTTTTTGTTATTTGAGAAGACAGTGTAAATTCAAGAAGATTTGAAATGAAAAGAAACAGCTAAATGATTCAGTGGTTTCCATATTTCTGAATAGCCCTTTTTGGTACTAGAAAGGTTGTTGCTGTTTTCAATAAAACCGAGAACAGTCTTTTTGGAAAGATTAATGGTATATCTGAAAGATATAACAAAGTACTTGTTACATGATTTCTGAGTTTGGGTCCATTCAAATACAACCAACTGTGATTTTTCATTTCTTTTATTAGTGCATTTATTTTTACATATATACTGGAACATCATTGTTTCAGTTTACATGACAAAATATGACTCGCATACATAACAGTGTGCTCACCCTTTGTACTATGCACTCACTCCAATGCTATGATTCTAAGTGTACTTTAATGTTTGTCTTTTTCATAATGTAGTATGAAACAAGTGGTTCTATTCCATGATTGTATGTCTTTAGGTATTCAGGACAAACTAGTGAATAAGAGGGTTTTTTACTTGTTTTATTCTTTTGTTAACCTGGTAAGTAGGACAATCCAAATTGGATCTTTTTCAAGAAAGAGCCAAGGAAATTATAAAAGAGCACATCACGAGTAATGCTGAACAAACTACTCTGAAGAATGCAGTCATTCTACACATGCAGATGGTATATCAAGGGCTGCTTTAATGCTGGGTTTGTCTCGCATGTACTGATAGGTAGTCATTGGGAAGGCAGTCATGCTAGAATGTATTTACATTTTGCTTTACTTGTCATGAATAATTTTAGTCGTAGGATGAGAGAAGTCATGGTGAGCAGAGCAATTATAATTTGTTAAACCATAGTGGGACTGGCTGTAGAGAAGGCCCTGCTACATGCATGAGTCTGAGAGCATTATACTAAACAAGTTCTTACTGGGTTGAAACGTATGAGCTAGAATGAGGGAGGTGGTGTTCTAGGTCAGTATGCTGAAGATCAAAGAACTGGAAGTAGATACAGTAAAGAACAGAAGGGCAATTAGTACTTAATAATTTGCTCTACAGTGTTGCTTTTATAGGGGGACAAAGTAGATTTAATGACACATTTTTTGTTATTCCACTCCACAAAGGGAGATCCACCACGGACCCCAGGAACTACTGTCTCATTAGCCTGATGAGCCTGGTCTGCAAGGCCATGGAACATATCATAATCGGACTTATAATCAAATAAATTGGTAATCTCCAAACTCTGGACTCCACCCAGTTTGGGTTTGTAAAAGGCAGATCATGTCTCCTAAACCTGATAGACTTCTTTGAAGCAGTCACCAAAGTGGTAAATGAGGGTAAGGTGGCAGTCACCAAAGTGGTAGATGAGGGTAAGGTGGTTCACACAGCCTATCTAGATCTCACCAAGGCTTTTGACATCATCCCCCACTCTGGAATTATAGATAAACTCACTAAACTAGGTATAAATCCCTATGTTACAAGATGGGTTCCCAACTGGCTCACTGACAGAACCCACACTGTGAAAGTAGCAGACTCAAAATCCGACTTCAGACCAGTGACAAGTGGAGTACCACAGGGTTCAGTCCTGAGTTTTCTCCTGTTTGGTATCTACTTCTCTGAAGTACAGGCTAACACAGAAGGTCTTTGGCTAATGAAGTTCACAGATGACGGCAAACTAGGAGCCATAAACGAAACTCCTAACAATGTAGACATCCTACAAAAGGGCCTCATCAAGACAGATGCCTGGTGTCAAAGCCATGGCCTCAAGCTCAATGCCAAAAAGTGCATTGTCATTCCTTTTGGTAAAAACTCTGTACCCATGAACTACCACATAGGCAGTAGTCTACTTAACACTGAAAATGTGATGAGACCTTGGGACACAGGTGGACATTAGTCTCTCCTTTGATAATCGCATTGCCACAGTGGTCAGGAAATCCTTTTATGTGGCACACCTCATCACAAAAGGTTTCTCATCCAGGAAAAAAGAGATCATTGTTCCCCTCTTCTCGTCACTCATTAGACCCATTATAGAGTACAATGCACCTTTTGGTATGTACCTCACAAGACATCTACAACAACTGGAAAGGGCACAGAAGTACCTCACAAAGAGGATTACCAGCCTCAAACAGATGCTCTATGGAGACCGTCTCAAAAAACTCCAGCTTTACTCCATTGCATATCACCTACTCAGAGGCGATCTCTGCCTAACATACAAAGCTATGTCAAACCCAGAGCTGTTGTACATGCTCCACTTAAAGAAATCCCAATCCATCAGGGCTACATGCTCTAGGGACCTAAACCTTATCACCACAATAAACAGAACATGCTGGAGGGATAGATTCCTGTCCCAGAGACTTCCCACACTCTGGAACAAACTACCTATCTATATAAAACAAAGCTCCACATTAGCCCTGTTCAAGAAAAATGTTGATGATTGGATGGGAAATAGGAAATTCACCCCGGGGATCACTTATGTGTCTCTGCTCGACAGGGGCACAGGTAAATCATTTTCATGGATGGTGAAAGCCAGGATACCTTTTTGGCTAGGCTTATATAGGCCATAGGGCCAATAGCCAGGTATCTACCTATGAACCTATGAACAACAGGTTGGATGCAAAAAAAGAAGAGTAACAATAGCAACATATTCTTGTTTGTGCCATAGCAGAAATGCAGCTTTGCCCCCCCCCCCCAACCAGTACAGGCAAATGACACATTTTGTTAACAAACCATCATTGAAATGCTAAAAGTACTTTCAAATGAACTGTCCCTGAAACATGTCTACTGATTTAACACAGAATATTCCATTTTAAGGTATTGCCAATCATGTGTACCTGTGAAATGCCTTGACAAACATGCCCATGGCATCAGTACACTGAAAATCTGAAGGTAATGCTACTCAATGCTAGAAGTCTAAACCTCAAAATGCACTCTCTTGAGGCACTCCTAAAAATGGAAAACATAGATATCTGTGCAGTAACTGAGACCTGGTTTAAGACTCGAGAGAGCACCCCCGCAATACCAGGCTACAACTCTTACCACACGTTTTGGCCACCAAACCAGAACCGAAACACTAATGGTGGTGGAGTGTCCATATTCACCAAGGATTTTCACACCTCCAGACTAGTTGCCCAACAAAATGCATCTGAAATACTACAGGTGCAACAAACACTAGGTAAGACTGCAATCCAAATTGTAGATTGCTACAGATCCCCCACCATGCCCCAAGATTCTCAATACACCTTTCTAAACATACTGGAAAATATTAAGATATGACCTAACACTCTAATACTGGGTGATTTTAACTACCCGGCTATTAATTGGGAAAACTACTTGGGTACCAACACATTTGCCCAATGGTTCTTGGAATTCATAAATTCCAGCACCCTGGATCAACTAATCCATAGTCCCACCAGGGGCTCAAATATCCTTGACCTGGTCATTACCATCATGGGAGATTGATGCTCCACACCAGTGGTCATACCCTCGTTGGTCAGGTCTGACCATAAGCTAATCACCCTTGACATCCACATCCCACTTCCACCCCCCAGTAGGGAAACCTCCATAAAAAACTTCTCCAAAGCCAACTTCGTATTACTCAAGTCAGAAGTTACAAACTTCATGACACCCATGCAGATGGGAACTGAAAGTTCGACTGTCGAATCCTACACTAAGGCACTGTAAGAACATATCCATGGGTGCATAAATCGTGCCATTCCAAATAGAACCAAAATGCTCTCCTCCAAAAAAAAAAAGGAAGCCAATCTGGTGGTCCCCTGCCATAAATAAGTTATACAACCAGAAGGAAGAAACTTTTGCAGAAAAGAGGAAAATCCCAGGATGCAAAAAACTCCCTTACCAGCCTCAGTAAGAAGCTGAGATCCCTCATAAAATCCTCCAAAGCTAGTTATGATAATAAAATTGCCAAAGATTCTAAGGGCAACCACAAGGCATTCTATAGTTATGTCAAAGAATCTAAATGGTAATGCTCAGATCTGCTCTGAGCTACAACAGAATGGCACTAAATATACTGATCCCAAGAATATTGCAAATATCCTAGCAGATCAATTCAGTGCCATCTTCACCCCCCCCCTCACCCCCCTAAAGGGCCCATCCCAATACCAAAAGATTGCCAAATACTGGCAATCATGGCCACACAGATAAAAAACCCACTCTCCAAAGCTAAGACTACAGCATCCATGGGACCAGATGACATCTAGGGCTGTGTACTACATGAATTTTAAAATGAACTGGCACCTCACCTAAGTGTCATGGTTAATCATAGCCTCACCTCAGGCTTCGTGCCCAATGAGTGGCGCACAGCTACAGTTATCCCACTCCACAAGGGGGGATCCATCTTGGACCCCGGGAACTATCGTCCCATCAGCCAGATGAGCCTGATCTGCAAAGCCATGGAACGCATTATCATGGAACTTATAAAGAAAGACATTGGCAACATTCAAACACTGGACTCCACCCAGTTTGGTTTCCCAGGAAAGTCCCAGTATAAAAAAAACTCCCTCACTAGCCTCAGTAAGGGCCGATCTTGTCTCCTCAACTGATTAACTTCTTTTAATCAGTCTCCAGATCCGTGGAAGAGTATAAGACAGTCCACACAGCCAACCTGGACCTCGCCTAGGCCTTCAACATCATCCCCCACTCTGGAATCATAGATAAACTTACTAAGCTAGGCATTAATCCCTACGTCACTCGATGGGTCCCAAATTGGCGTACTGACAGAACCCACACTGTAAAAGTAGCCGACTTCAAATCCAGCTCCAGACAAGTGACAAGTGGAGTACCATAGGGTTCAGTCCTGGGACCGTTCTTGTTTGGCATCTACTTCTCTGAAGTACAGGCCAACACCAACGGGCTCTGGCTAACAAAGTTTGCAGATGACTGCCATTATTGAATCCCCAAGTGATGTGGATATTCTACAAAAAGGCCTTATATAGACAGATGCTTGGTGCCAGAGCCATGGGCTCAAGTTCAATGCCAAGAAATGTATTGTTATCCCCTTTGGGAAAAACCATGTACCCATGAATTACCACGTAAGTGGCAGTACACTAAACACCAAAACTGTGATAAGGGACTTAGGGACACAGGTGGATAGCGGTCTCACCTTTGATAACCACATCGCCACAACAGTCAGAAAATCCTTCTATGTGGCACATCTCATCACTAATGGCTTTTCATCTAGAAAAAAGGAGGTCATTGTCCCACTGTACTCATCCCTCATTAGACTCATTATAGAGTACAATGCCCCATTTGGTATGTACCTCACAAGATGCCTATAATAGTTGGAAAGGCCGCAGAAATACCTCACTAAAAGAATCACAGGTCTAAAGCAGATGCCTTATGCTGACCATCTAAAGGAACTCCAGCTATACTCTGTCGCATATCTTCTACTCAGAGGTGATCTCTGCTTAACATACAAGGCCATGTCAAACCCAGAGTTGTTGGAAATGCTACACTTAAAGAAATCCCAGTCTCTCAGAGCCACACGCTCCAGGGATTTAAACCTGGTTATCACAATGAACAAAACATGCTGGAGGGATAGGTTCCTGTCCCAGAAACTCCCCATACTCTGGAATAGACTGCCCATACATGTCAAACAGAGTACCTCTTTGGCCCTCTTCAAAAGGAACCTTGATGACTGGATGGGAGATAGGAATTTCACCCAGGGGATCATGTCAGTCACCATGCTAGACAGGGGACCAGGGAAGTAAATGTCCTGGGTAGAAATAGCCGGGGAACTGTTATGGCTGGGATTGTATAGGCCCTAAGGCCGATAGCCTATTACCAGCCTATGAACCTATGAACTAATGCATGCAGATAAAAGTGTAAAAAGCCTTTGCTTCAGATTTTTCTTAATTACATTCAGCATATACAGTGTGTGGCTTGCAAAGTGCAAGCATACCTTCTCAAGTTCAGTAATCCTCTGTTCATATTTATCCCAAAGTAATAATCTCTTTTCTGTGTTCTACACATAAATAAGTCTCCTCACTTTCAGTTTTCCTAGCTACAGTGAATATAAAAAGTTTACACATCCCTGTTAAAATGCCAGGTTTTTGTGATATAAAAAATGAGACCACAATAAATCATTTCAAAACTTTTCCCACTTTTAATGTGACCTATAACCTGTACAATTCAATTGAAATTAATGTCAAATGTTGTGTGATATGTGATGCACATCAATTTGGTAACATGCAGAGCTAGAACTATTGACCCATAAGCCTTAAAAGCCTTACCTGCAAGGCTAGGAAAGGAATCAGCACAGATTTTATCCACAGGACCAGTGACCTTCAGCACACTTGACCTGCCCATTGTGGTTTTGTCAGGGGTAGATATTACTTATTAAACCTAGTGAGCCTTGTTGATACTGACCACAAAGACCTGGATGAGGGATAACAGTACATGCCACCTATCATGAGTTATCCAAGGCCTTTGACACTATCCCACATTCAAGCATCATAGAGAAAAATCTCCCATCTATAAATGGACCCATACATTACTAGAGGGATAGCCAACTGGCTCACCAACAGAACACATACTGTAAAAGTTGGGGACTGCACCTCCACGACTAGACCATTTACCAGAGGAATACCACAAGGATCTGTGATGGGCCCTTAACTGTTTGGAAACTGTTTCTCTGAAGCCCCGGCAAAGGTAGATGGTCTGTGGCTTACCAAGTCTGCAGATGATGGTCAACTGGATGCAGTCATATAAAGTCCCCCAACAATGTTAATTTATTACAGAAGAGGCTGACACAGACAAATGATTGATGTCAAACTCATGGTCTGAAACTTAAAGGAGAAATTACCACATTGTCTCTTTTGGCAGTGAAGTACCCCTGCTAATTATGATATACAAAGCACCCCTGTAAACTCAATTGCAGTGTTGCAAGAGTTGGAAACACATCTTGATAGCAATCTACACTTCAATCACTATGTGTCCATAGTGGTGAGACACACATTCTACATTGCACACTTTGTAAATAAGGCCATCAGATCCAAAACCAAGTGGTTCATAGCTCTGATGTATTCTACCTTTATCAGACTTCTAATTGAGTACAGTGCTTCCTTCTGTTTGTACCTCACCAGACACCTGCAACAACTGAAGAAAACACAGAGGTTTGTGACTGGGAGAATCCAGGGCCTCCAAAACATGACATAAATGGAAAGACTAAAAGACCTGTCACTGTACTCAGTATCATACAGGTTGCTCAGAGGTGACCTATGCCTGGCCTACAGAACAGTCTCAGACCCTACCCTACTGGAAATGCTGGACATCTGCAAATCAAATGGGACAAGAATAACTTGCTCCAGGGATCTCAACCTAGCCTGTGGCATAAATAGAACATGCTGAGAAGAGAGATTATATATCCCAACAATTGCTACTTCTCAGTAATAGGCTCCCACTGTGTATAATGCAGTGCTCCTTAATAACCCTGTTCAAGCGCAACCTTGACAACTAGATGGGTGATTTTAAATTCACCACTGAGGTGACACCTACAGTCGGTGCTGATCACAAAATTGCTGTGCTAACAATGATCATCTAATTATGCTCAATAAGGGTATTTGTGATTTTACACAGCTAGGCTCATAAACAACCCTTGGGCCATTAGGCTAGTACCTTCCTATGAACCTCTGAACCTATGAAGGTATCAACCTATGCACACCTTCCATCTTCTCTCCATCATGCCCTGCTGATGTCATCCACTATAAGTTGACCTGCAGTCTTATAAAAGTCAGAGTTGTGCTGTGGCATATGCATAAAGTACTGAGCTTTGTAGTCTGTGCACTTAGGTAGGAGTTCTGTTCTCACTGCAGTCAACCATGTGTGTGTATAGATAGAAGAGCAGAAGTGTGTATTCTACAGTTACTCTCCAATCACATGGATTGACAGTATTTTGATACTTGCACATGGCCACACATCCATTTCATGGAGACCTCCCTACATCTTCTCTCCAACATGCTTTACTGATGTCATCCACTATAAGCTGACCTACAGTCATGTAAAAGTCCGTCTAGTGCCATGGCGCTTGAATAAAGTACTGAATTCTGTAGTCTGTGCACTTAGGTAGGGTTTTGGTTCTTATTGCAGTCAACAGTCAAGTGTGTGTGTGTGTGTGTGTGTGTGTGTGTGTGTGTGTGTGTGTCTGTGTGTGTGTGTGTGTGTGTGTGTGTGTGTGTTTGTGTGTGTATGTGTGTGTGTGTGTGCTCTTGCTTGACATTACAGAGAGCCATTTACACCAGCATGTGGGTCACTGTTATTGCCATATTCTCCTCAACAGACACTGCTGATGTCATCACTGTTATTGCCATATTCTCCTCAACAGACACTGCTGATGTCATCAGATATATCTTATTTCTGTATATGTACTATTCCCACCAGGGCAGGGTCAGAAACTGGCCTGAAGGTCAGTCAGAGTCACCTCATCCTATATGATACAGATTACAGTGACATGGCTTTCAGTATATCCACATATATCATGACATGGTTTGTTAGCCCTGTGTTTTCTTGGTGAGAAACCGTTGTAGTCTCTCCAGCTGCTGCATGTGTCTGGTACGGTACATGCAATAGAGAGTATTATACTCCATTAGTGTTCTGATGAGGTTTGAGTACAATGCTGCCATGCAATCCTAAGATCTGAATATGATAGTGTGACTTATGATGTGCACAACATAGGCTTTCACTACCAGTGTGGACACTTGGTGGTTGAAGTTCAGATTGCTATCTACATGTGTTGCTTGTGCTTGCATCACTGGGTTTAGCACAGCAGGACTGTTGTCAGTGCTGTAATTAGCATGGAATTCCACTCTTCAGAAGGACAAAATATACACACATTTCTGCATTTATTTGTACATTGTGTGGCGTTGCCACCACATTTGTCTGTGTTAGCTCCTCCTGTAATATGTTATCATCATTGGTGGATTCAGTGATTGTACACAATATGCAAGAATCAGCAAACATGGTAAGCCAAAGGCCATATACTTTAGCCTGAACTGTCAAGAAATAGATTCCAAACAGTAAAGGTACAAGCACAGATCCCTGGAGTTCACCAATGGTGACAGCTCTATTGGTACAGGTTGATTCACCAACTTTCATGGTATGTGCTCCGTCAGTGAGCCAATTGGTTACCAATCTAGTGACATAAGGGTTAACTCTCACCTGGGAGAGTTTCTCAATGATACCTGAGTGGGGAATTGTGTCAGAACCCTAGGCCATATCAAGATAGGCAGTATGCACCATCTTAACTTCATCCAGGCCTATCACATGGAGTCAGTGGCCTGTGACAACATCGCAGATCACCTATGATGTAACTCAGCACATGCACCTTCCTGATATGGTTGAATACACACTTCAACACATCTTCCTCATGGGCTTTGTTCCTGTAGAAGGGTGTACATCAACATGCATCCATCTGAGTTAGGGGACAGAGCACCTGATACATGCATGCATAGACACATCCTGACTCTCTTCAACTGTGAAGTAGACCAACATGTCGTCATGGATCTTTTCTAAATGGACACTAGTAATAACTTTGCTGTGTGCAACAGATCTGTGTGAATTGTTAATGCTACATCATGTCTGTTACATCTGATAGATGTCCTCAAAGAGGTTATTGAGGGCATGCATGTTGGCAGCACTATCATCCTGTGGAACCTGTCCAGGCCAAGGCATTTGACACAGATTCACACTAAGGTATTCAGTCAACACTGTCAGATGTGGCCATAGGTAGCTATATCACCAAGTGGGTTGACCAGTGTATCACATATGTGGCATCTCACTATGTTGAAATATATAAAGTGACCTATAGTTCAGGTTCAGTGATCAGGTTCACACATCAGGGCTGTCTGCTAGATCCTTTCCTGTCCACTATTCAAGTGAGGCACATCACAGATGACATACACATCCTGTGTCCAAACAGCTGCAGGAAGGATTACAGATTGTGGGAAATCATTGACTCCAGGTGGGATATGAGTATAATACAGACAGTATCAACACACACCAATGATTGTTGCCACAGCCATGACAACACCTGCAATGGCAAGAAAACATGGAGTGATTTGTTACATCAGGTAAACAAGCACATGACCCAAGTATAATGTAGACATCACGTCCTATAGTCAGACCAATAGCCATGTGACCTGTGTCCTGGGGTAGATGGTAAGTGGAGCATCCACCAGCATGTGGTTACAGTTCTGACCAGGGGTGGCCCGTGCTATTTGACTGCCGGACTGCAGCCCCTCCAGCTGTAAAAAAAGAAAGAAAAGAAAAGAAAATACAAAGAAAGAAAAGAAAAAAAAACGATCACAAATAGCGGACCTTCGCGCATGTGCACTAGCAGCATTTCCAATATCCAGACTGCTGCTGAGACAGTCTGGAGCATGCACAGACTGTCTCAGCAGCAGTCCAGATTAAGAAGCATTCAAGTGCAGAGATCCCAGAAGTCTATGCAGTTGTAACTGCATAGACTGTCACTGGAAAGGGATCAGACTCAGACTGCAATGTCGGCAGGCTGGGAGTGTCATTGGGGAAGGACATCTTGCAGGCTTGTAGTGCTCCAATGAACAAGTGGAAGGATTTAATGCTCCAACGGACGAAGCTGTGAAAGGATTTCAGACCTGTCCCAGGTAGTGTGTGTGTGTGTGTGTGTGTGTGTGTGTGTGTGTGTGTGTGTGTGTGTGTGTGTGTGTGTGTAATGCCCCAGGTGCTACATGGTGGTGGGTAGAGAATAAGGCTTGAACCCTGTACCTTGGCCCCAGGTGGCAAGAGACTGAATTCCCTACCCACCACCATTTGTAAAAATGTTGCAGATTTATCCCTCATACATGTTCTGTTCCTCATAAAATCTGTGGTTTCTGTATTTTTGTGTCCTTACAAAACCAGTAGTGCATTGGTGCAGTGGTAGCATTGTTGCCTGACAGCTACATGTTCTCTGGTTTGATTCTTGGCTGGGGTGCCTTACCTTCTGTGTGGAGTCTGTATGCCCTCCCTGTTTTTGTTTCCTCTAGTGTCCTCCCATCTTGCAAAGATGTGTCTGTCTGGAGTGTTTCTCCCTGGGCCGCTGCTAAAAATTAGCTTTTGCTCCAAGTCAGACTTTCCTAGTTAACAAATGTTAAAAATTACACGCATTTGAATATCAGACTTCATATTCTTCAGAAAGTGCATGGTAACACAAAAGCTTTTATTCTAGCACTTTTCTAAGTGTATAAGATGGATATTTGAAATTTGTCCCTATTTTTGGGACTGTATTCTCCCATTATTGGCTTCATCCAAGTTTTGTGCTAAGGTTGAGAGCTATGGTAAGAACTGAATTCACTGAATATGTTTGGGGGCTATATTCCCCCATTACTGGCTTTGTCCGGGTGTTTTTTGCTAAGAGGTTGAGAGCTATGGTGAGAATTGAATTCACTGAATGTTTGGGGGCTGTATTCACCCATTATTGGCTTTGTTCAGGTGTTTTGTGCTAAGAGGTTGACAGCTGTGCTATGGTGAGAACTGAATTCACTAAATGGTAGCCATTTAAGTTTCTGTCTTCCTCTTTCACAAAACAGCTGATTTGGCATAGTGGTATGTTGCTCTGACTGTTTTGCACAGGGTCCTGGATTTAAGGCTTGGCAGTGAAATGTATGGTGGTAACACAGCATTTTATTCTAGCAACTTTCCAACATTATACAAGCAATGTTTAAAATGTGTCCCTGGTTTTTGGGCTTTTGTCCCCCCCCACAATAAACTTTGGCTTTTTCCAGATTTCTTTGTGCTGCAAAGTTCAGAGATACAACTGAGTGAGTAGATTTACAAAGAGCTGAGAGCTGCAGGGGAGCAAAAGTTTAGTGCTGCTTATGCTGAGTCTGCTTGCATTGTTAGTAGCACAACAGGTAGTATACTTGCTTTTGATGCAGAAAGCTGTGGGTTCTACTCCCACAGTAGATAGATGCATTGCTGATACTGTACTGTGTTGCAAAAGGGGTGGATGCTGCACTCCTTTTTGGCAAAGATACCTAGTAACTATGAACCTGTTATCAGTTTGCCATCTATTCCCTATTGCAATATTGCTAGCTTATCATTTTTAGTGTAAGATAGGCAATTTATTCCTCAAGGGTGACAGGCACTTTATTTGTAGATGAAACAATGAAATACAAAGTTGTTTGCTAGCAGCAACCTTTTCATTAGTTACCGATCTCTTTAATGTGGAATTATTTAGATGACTTTTACTTCTTCAGAGATTGTGCATATGTACTGATACTGGTGGACTGTAGAATTTTGAGTAGACATTTATGATGGAAATGTTCTGAATTGGGCAGTTTTGTCATTACTGGTGCATGCATTTTGTTTTATTGTTTACTGGAAAAATTTCAAAACAAATTTAAAACACCCTCTAAAACTGTACTGTATTGTTCAAGGAATATAATTTAATACAATCAGGAAGGTGTACGAAAGAGCATGTGTATGTTTCGTGTGAAAGGGGCCTGTGATTTGAAAACAGCCCAAACCTAAAGTTAATCTGCCACTGGCAAATGTATTTTCTTTGAATGTGGGTTTCAATGCTGTTTCAGTGATTGTGAGTTTTCAAGGGCAGAGAAGTTTTAATGCTAAGTCTGTTTTCATTGTGAGACTGTATTGCTTTGTTTAGCAGATATGATATCTATTAGTGTTTGCGCTGTAAAATGCAAAATAAAACTTTTAAATGAAGTCCAAATAATCGCAGAAGTAAAGCAGTATGCACATTAGTGTTTATGGTAAATGGGGTGAAATAGCCAAGTAATGGTTCATTGGAATGGCTGTAGAGGGGGAAGCTCCATTCGACCATGATTTTGTGAGGGAGGAAGGGCAGCAAACTCAAAGACAGCCCCGGCTGAACTATACCTCTCAACTGTCCAGATTTTTCCAGAATGAATAGATTTTTGCTTCTTATTTTTCGTTTGTTCCTCATAAAATTTGTGGTTTTCTGTCAAATCATTTAGGAATGAAGTCACTAAATAATGACATACACTGAGTTTCAGACTTCATAACCTTCAGAAAAATGCATGCTAAAGCAAGACCTGTTATTTGATCAACTGTCTCAGTTTATACAAGAGCAATTTTTAGTACTGTTTATATGTTCCCCCCATATATTTGGTCTTGTCCAGATTTCCTGCATTAACAGGTTGAGAGGTACATGCAAATACATTGCTTTATAGAATTAGGCATATCCAAACCTCTCAACTGTCCCCAGTTTTGGCTCAAAATGTTGCTCTTCCCCTAATAATCCCTCCGCAAAATGGTAGCTTTGGAAGAAAACATGGAGGGTTTACAATTAATAAATAACTGTAATAATCAGTTATAGATTACTTTTATTTCAGAAATGCATGTAGATTATTTTATTTTGTCAGCTGCTCAAGTTAGCAGTACTAATATTAAAAAGTGTCCCTTCTTTGATAGGTTCTTAGCTGTATTGTGTGGCTATTTTATATTTTTGAATCACATTTTTGGTCCATTTTTCTTAAAATTGTGGATTTTTTTGGCAAATTAGTGGCAAATCATTAAAGACTGAAGTTAGAAAATAATGACAAACATTTCAGTTTCAGATTTCATACCCTTCAGAAAATTCATACTAATGCAAGACCTACCATTCTATTATCTTTCTAAGTTTATAAGAGCAATATTTAATATCTGTCCTTATTTTTGGGCCTTTGTCCCACTTCTATGTATGGCTTTGTCCAGATTTCTTGCTCTGAGGTTGAGAGGTATGATAAATGTGTCAGGGCCATCAGCCAGAGACATTTCAAATTATGACATACTTGTTGCACCCCACTCCCCCATGTAGTGACTCTGGATGTGTCCAAGCATGGCAAGGAGCAGTTATGCAGTGTAAATGTGCAGAATATCCCCCCATCCAAGGTAGACACAAGTACTAAAATGGCTTTTCATCTGTCCTTGATTTTGCAGCATGTTCTGGTTTCTGTCATATTTTTATACTGTTGATTTATGCTTATTATTATTCAGAAAGTGCCTGTTGCTCTGTGTTTAAGTAGCAGTGCTTTAATGACCATCTGGTAAGCTTGTCTGAGATTGTAAGATGCAAGTAAGTTTTAATAAGCATACTGTTAAAGAATTGCCAACATTGAAAGCCTTTCTGTTGTTGCCATGCAAAGAATACTTACATAACTAGATAACATATAAGCCTTGGGTACTGAAATGCATATGACAGTATTTGTAATAAAGGACAGGATTACATTATTTTAAGAGCTTATTACAGGCTTTACCTGCAAACTAAATAGAATGCCAATCTATCATGTGTGGTCCATATCCTATGCAGTAATCCTTTAAGCAATGTATGTTGAGCTTGTTTCCTGTTTGCTTTTCATTTTTTACTTTGATCATGTTTTCCCCATGAAACAAGTCGATAGTTGTTGTCAGGCAGCAGGTCTTTTTTGGATAAGAAACATTTTTACATATGGGGATATCACAGAGATTGCTACTTTCAGCATGTTACTTGGTACTTTAATAAATCTGAATATAAATTATAATTAGAACTGGAGTACAAGGAGAAGTGGTTTGAGTTGAGTGCTGCTTGTTTTTTTTATACTTGATTTTGACTAGCATTCCAGTAATGTATTTAAAAAGTAATTTATTTTTTCATGCCTCACAACCTTTTTGTTTCCATCTAGATATTAAGTAAGCTGTCATGCAGCCAATGGATTGAAATATGTTTTTTCTTCTATACTTCATTTTGTCTTGATTGGACTCTCATAATGATGGTTTGGCACCCAGGGCAGAGTATTTAATTAAAGTTACAGTTTTTGTGGTTTTTGAGCATAGCCCCTACCCTTTCTAGTTGGCCACACCCATTCCCATTGACCCCATCCATTCAGCTGTCTCCTGCAGCCCCCCTTTGATTTGAAGTCACTAGCCGCCACTGGTTCTGACTACTCCTTTGTATGTAACAAAGTACTGAGTATGTGAAGGACATTCACATCAGTGGCCATAATATCCCCATAGTTCCCAGCCTTCATCACACCAATAACTGAGTACAGTGCACCCTTGTTCATGTACCTCCCTACACATATTCCAGTGATGTATAACTGAAGTGTACCACCTTTGTCACACAGCTTATTGGTGATACCTAGGTATTCTTTTTGTAGCATAAACATTACTGTCTGATAATGTGAACCCCCCCATCAAGTTGTTACACCAAATGCATGTGTGCTACCTGTTCTGGTGTTGCACACAGTAGATACATAGGTGTTTGACAACATTAATGGCATGGATAACATTCATGATGGTGTGATATATATATATATATATATATATATATATATATATATATATATGTATATATATATATATATATATATATATATATATATATATATATATATATATATATATATATATATATATATATATATATATATATATATATATATATATATATATATATGTATATATATATATATATATATATATATATATATATATATATGTATATATATATATATATATATATATATATATATATATATATATATATATATGTACAGCAACAGTGGTCCCACTCCACAAAGGTGGTGCCACAACAGACTCCGGAAACTATCGCCCTATAAGCCTGACTAGCCTGGTCTGCAAAGCTATGGAGTGTATCATCATGGAACTCATAAACAAAGACATTGGGAGCCTCCAAACACTGGATCCTACCCAATTCAGCTTTGTTAAGGGCAGATCTTGCCTCTTGAACCTGGTCAACTTCTTTGAAACAGTCACCAAGGCCATAGATGAAGGGAAGGTAGTCCACACAGCCTACCTGGACCTCACAAAGGCCTTTGGCACAATACCCCACTCGGGCATCATAAATAAGCTCACCAGCTTAAATATCAACCCCTATGTCACAAGATGGGTTGCAAACTGGCTCACGGATAGAACCCACATGGTCAGAATTGCAGGTACCATGTCAGACTCTAAACCAGTTACAAGTGGCATCCCACAAGGCTCAGTCCTGGGACCTCTCTTGTTCGGTATATATTTCTCTGAGGTACAGGCTAACAAGGGAGGACTATGGCTGACCAAGTTCGCAGATGACTGCAAACTGGGTGCCATAATCGACTCGCTGACTGACACAAGCATCCTCCAAAAGGGTCTCACAGAGACGGATAACTGGTGCTAGAGCCATGGCCTAAAGCTAAATGCCAAAAAGTGCATAGTCATCCCCTTTGGGAAAAACAAAGTGCCCACAAATTACCACATAGGTGGTAATCCATTAAGTACGAAATAAGTAATTAGGGATTTGGGGACCCAAGTAGATAGCAATCTCTCCTTTGACAATCATGTTGCCACAGTGGTTAGAAAGACCTTCTATATAGCCCACCTTATCACGAAAGGGTTCACATCTAGATCAAGAGAGGTCATTGTGCCCCTCTACTCATCACTCATCAGGCCCATAATTGAATACAATGCCCCATTTGGGATGTACCTTACCTGACACCTGCAGCAACTGGAAAGACCCCAAAAGTACCTCACCAAGAGGATCAAGGGACTCAAACAGATGCCCTACACAGTTAGGCTAAAGAAACTCCAGCTCTACTCAGTTGCTTACCGCCTACTCAGAGGCGATCTGTGCCTGACGTATAAATCCATGTCCAAACCAGAATTAATGGACATGCTCCACCTCAGGAAATCCAAATCCCTTAGAGCTACATGCTCCAGGGACGTAAACCTCAGCACAGAAATAAATAGGCCATGCTGGAGGGACAGATTCATATCCCAGAGGCTCCCCTCACTCTGGAACAAAATCCCAATCCATGTTAGGCAGAGCCCCTCAATGACCCTCTTCAAGAGAAATCTTGATGACTAGATGGGAGATCGTAGGTTTACCCCTGGGATCTCTTCTGTGTCCCTACTAGACAGAGGCACAATAAACTAACCTTAAAAGGCTATCTTCTGTGACCTACTATACAGAGGCACAGTCAACTAATCTAAAAGGGTGGCAAAAGCCAAACACACTCTGGCTAGGCTTATAAATGCCCTAGTGCAGATAGCCTAGTATCAGCCTATGAACCTATGAACCTATATGCCATGCACATCAGTCAACTTTTTTTATTTTTATTTATTTATTTATTTATTATTATCACATAATTTGACAAAGGACTAAATAGACGTTGCAAGAGGTGGGCAGTAAACACTTGGTTTATAAGGACTCTGTTTCTGTATTAACATGCCATTTCCCCCAAACAGAATTTCAAGCATAACTTTACATGCAAATAGTTTGATATCTAAAATGACATCAGCTACATCGGATTTGTTGCCTGGTACAAAGCCTAAACCTTTGTTAAGTACAGATATCTGTGCTGCTGTTAGGGCATAATTCGATAAATTATACACTAAGTCTTGTTCAGAAAAGGTTTCATACCATTCTGTCTCACTGGTGACCGTCCTTCTTTGGAGGCTTTCCTTTTCTGAGTATCTCTTGATAGAGACCGGCCTCGTTGATTCAGTGGATCCAGCCTGGTGGGTAATGGTAGAGCCATAAAAGGGCTAGGCAAGGAAATATTGCCATTATCTTTAAGCCTAGGCATTTCCTTTACTTTACTATGGGCTCCTAGCCTTAAAAAATCATCTGTGTAAGGACTGTTCACTGAAGGAGCTCCAGCTTTAGTCGAAACGACTTGCGTAGCATTCAGAGGGTCAAGAGATATAAGTTCGATGTCAGCAGTTGGAGGCGTAACTCCCGACGGCAGGGACGTGTCTTCAGAACGCTCGTTGCTGATAGAGTGATTCGGTAGGTCCAGAATAAGCATACTAGAGGTATTTCCTTCGGTCAAAGCAATATTAGTTAGATTATTGCTGGATACAGTCAAAGAATCCAGCTTAGGTACATTTAAAGTACGCTTGTTGATTGACAGTGCATTAGTTGTATTTGCACTAAATTTACCTAAGGAGTATGAATTCACATCACAAATTTGCTGTGCTCCAGGTTGAACATTAGAACGATTAGATTCACTCCTTGGCCAAACAAAAATATGACCTTTAGTGAAATATGAGCGGTCCCTGAGTAGCTTCTTGTGTTTCTGTTGTTTAAGCCTATATTCATAGGCCAATACCTCAGCATACAGGTTGTCTAGTTTTAATAAGTATTCACCAGATGGATACTTAGTTTTCATGGTATCTAGTTGGCGTTCAATGTCAATACGAAGAGACATTTCAATGGGAGTGTAATATTCTATTAAAAGTTGTAAGTAGTTAAAACATAAATCAAGATTTAGTTGTTGCCAACATTTAAGTAATTCAGGTTCACTAGAGGCTGTGAACTAAAGTGGAATATCTCTATGAGAGCTTATGAACCTCCAGGCCTTAACAGTGGCACTTCCCTTAAACCTGCCTTATTAGGCAGAAGATGATGTAAGATGATTTTTGTTTTTTAATTGGGTCAATTTTAATTGTTTCTTACTGATTGGCTGAGTACTTTTTTAAAAATGTGATTTTTATTTTCATTTTGTATTTGGTCTGATGAAGCAGTAACCCCCGCGAAAGCGGTAACCTTTTTCCAATAAACTGTTTGCTGTTTTACATATCTTTTGGACATTTATTTGGCTGGACCGTGGTGGTTTGACTCACTTATACTTATTTCTGGATTTGCTGCTTTGTTTTGTGAGTCTCCTTTAGCAGTTGGGATAGCTTATATATACATTTTTCACATGATCTCAGAACTGATGTGACTCAATATTACATAGATATTAGTATCATACTTCAAATCCTTCAGAACATGTATCTTAACACAAATCTCTGGTTATTCTAGCACATTGCACATTTCTATAGGCAAATAAGCCAGTTATGTCCCTATTTCTGGGTCATTGTCCGTCCATTATGTTGGCCTTTGTCCAGATGTCTTGCACTAGGAGATTGAGAGCTGTCTGTGAAACCCTGGTGATCACTGTGGTATTCCATGCAAAATCACAGACTGTCAGTTTTCTGATTTAAATAGGAGTGCTATCCATATTTGCTTACATGGTTTTCTTGCTGGCAGCACTGTTGCTGGCTACAAAACCTCAATTATTTACTTTTAAACAAGGTACGTGGCATGAATATGCAATGAGCGCTGCTGCTCACCACTCATCAGCTCACACACATGTAAACTCCATGTAGGCTTTGCACAAAGCCTTCACAGAGTTTATTGAATCCTGGGGAAATAGAATATAAGCATCACTAGCATACTTCAAAATGTAAACACCTGCTGCATGTATAAAAGAAGGCAACAAGCTACAGAATATAAGCATCATTAATGCACAGCAGCAGTGAAAACATAGCAGCCTTATATGGTATGCATGTATAATGTACTAGCATTAACAACAACAGCTGTAAAAATGATTTAGCAATGGGATTTCCCATAGCTTGTAGTAACGCACACTATAAATTGTCAGGTATATATTCATATAGTTGAGAGGTACTGAAATAAGCCTGAGCTAAACAAACTGCGCTTGATCAGTGTCCTAGAATTACAACTGGTTATATGCTTATGCACACACAGATGCAAAGAGACGGACTGTCTCCTGCCATATGTCTTTACTTTCAGTGTAACAGATGTTGGCAATAATGTCTTCCTGGTGATTTGAGGTGTTGTACATAGGTACATTTTTATTGTATTAGCACTAACAGCAGCAGATGTTGTTTTTGTATAATGATGTATCACAATGTTTATTCATTCTCATATTTAATATCAGGATAACAAAAGAATTTCAAGCATTTCCCTACCTGGTCCACTTTCTATTGTTTTGTGTAGTCAGGTAACCCAACAAATGTTAGACTGTACTAATAATCAATAGGCTTACTTCTTGTTTCACTAATGTAGCATGTTTTCCATTACAAAGTTAAATAATGTCTTAATTCCCACAAAATGCAATTCTCATATAGAAACATCATCCAGTATTTCTGCAAAAATCAGCCTGACAACTTTGATTTGGCAAACTTCATACTCATTTTAACACCACCCTTGCACTCCTGGAGTCATTTGTAATACCATATATCTTTATCATTATAGTCGAATGTCTTGTAATGAAATGTACATACCTCTCGAAATATTGCCTGACATCCTAAAGCACTAACAAAGGTGTATTTTTTTTTTTGGCACAGTGTGACCACAAAAAAATCATTAGCTATAATTTATATAGTTATTTAAATGGTAGCCTTATATATTTGGTATATAGTGAACTGTAGTGGAATGAATACAAATACTAGGTATTATTTTACATACATGTGTTTGGTCATTATTATTATTGCTTTAAGCAGAACAAACACAAATACCAACCCATTCTGGTAAAAATGTCCCAGTAAAGAAAACCAAAAAAATTAATCTAGCAAGACAGAGGGACTCCAAAATATTTTGGAGTCCCTCTTTCTTGCTGGATTATTATTGCTTTACTAATTTCACTTAATCTTCCCATATACTTTCTTCATAGGATCATATATGAATATGAGGCTAACTGGCATGAAGGCCCCCTTTGAGCCTAGCCAATAATCCAAGGATAGAATCAAACCTTGTACCTTGTGTTTGTGAGGCAAAGACTTTATCTATTATGCCAAACCCACCCTCGTATGTAAAAACCCACCCACCTATATCAAACCCTGTAAGTAGCAGTCTGCCACTTATAGGTTTTACAGCTTTGAAGGAATGTCTTAGTACATCCCCAAGTTGTAACAGTTATGGAAGTCTCTTGCAGATGCAGGTCTTTTTCTTCATTTTTTTCCTTCGTCATTTTTCACCTCATTGCCTGATAGCAATCATCTGCTTCCTACTCAGACTGTCAAACATTCATTCCCTTTTATACCAGCCACTTGAATCCCATATCACCCTGACAGGATCCCCACTCTCCACTGGAAAGTTTCCTAACAGAATTTCACTATTGCATGCCAATATTTAAGGTAATAGCTGTCCACAGAAGGGAACATCTTATGGGCAGACATAGGTTAGATTTTTCCCTGACCTATGTGCCGATTGCCTTGGCAAATGACATCTGTGTGCTTCCACAATTCTACTCAGTGTCTGCTGTGCTGCATACTTTTTGTTGGGTAAATATGTATAACCCATCATCTCTCCCCTCTAGGCTTTCAAATATTAGCTAAAACATTCTCCTCCTCCATAGTGCCTTTTTAGGCAATGCCAAACTGAAAGTGCTTCTGACATAGCAAATCAAAACCAAGAAAATCTAAAGGTTTTACTGTTTAATGTTAGGAATCTGAACAAGAAACTGAACTTCCTACATGCTCTCCTCACCCTAGAGAATGTTAACATCAGTGCAGTCACTGAGACATGCTTTAAAACCACAAAGAGCACACCAACAGTGCAAGGATATAATGCCTTCCACACATTTAGATAAGCTACTAAACAGGCAGGGACTAAAGGTGGAAGTGTCTCAATTTACATCAAAAATAAATATACCTCAAGGCTTGTCAAACAGGGTAATGCACTTTAGTATCTCCACATTCATATCACCATAGCCAAATCTCATACCACTTCCTTGCACGCTATAGGTCCCCGTCTTTGACTCGGGAAACCCATAACATGTATTTAAGCTTACTGGAAACATTCACAATCCAACCCAATACCATATTTATGGGTGACTTTAATTACCTCACTATTAACTGGGAATCATATATGACACCAAAAGTGCAGACACAGAGATTCCTGGATTTTGTAAACACAAACTTCTTGGACCAGATGGTCACTATGCTAACCAGGAGGACAAACATATCGGATCTAGTCCTCACTAATATGGGAGAGTGATGCATACCCCTCTAGTATAATGTCTTCTCTATTCAGACTTCAAAATGGTCTCCTTTGAAGTAAAAATAAAACCTGGACCACAGCCAACTCTAGAATGTTCAGGAACTACTCTTAGGCTAACTTCCTACTATTAAGTGATAACCCCTGAGAACACTGCTGCCTGTGTGGAACTGTTCAGAAAAAGCCTATGCAAGCATGTTAATAGCTGCATAGAGGCATCTATACCCACCAGGAAGAAGTACAACACTAACTTAAAAAACAAGCCATCCTGGTGGAATCATATCATCAATAGGCTGTATAACAGAAGGAAGAAAATCATGGCAAAAATCAGGAGGCATAGCACCCAGCAGGATAAAAGCACTCTCATCAAACTAAACAAACCAAGCAGAGGACAAATAGTCTACCAAAGGCAAATTTGTGATAAATTTGGCCTCTATGTCCAAGGACAACCACAAGGCATTCCTTAGCTATATTCGCAACTTCAAAGCCAATACACAACTGTATGAGGAGCTCATTATTAATGGGGCCACCTAGACTGAGCCAGAAGATATAGCAAACCTATTGCTAGACAAATTCAGCTGTAATATTACCCTTCTCTCCCCTTCAGCCTCCCCTCGGGAAATACCATCCCACTATTGCTAGGGAACAGGTCCTCAATGCTCTCTCTAAGGCCAAGAAAACTGCATCAATGGGGCCAGCCAATATCCCATGATGCCTTCTAAATAATGTGAAGCATTACCTTCTGGAATTGATATTTAAATGTGGTCTCCAAACAGGCTTCATGCCTTGTGAATGGAGAACTGAAACAATCATCCCTCTGCACAAAAGTGGGCCATCTACAGACCCTGGAAACTACAGACCCATAAGTCTCACTAGTCTCATATGCAAAGTCATGGAAAGAATTGCCATGGAAATGATCAATAATAACATAGGAAACCTCAAGACACTGTAACCAACTGAATTTGGTTTTGTCAAGGACAGGTCATGCCTACTGAACCTGCTGGACTTTTTTGAAAAGGTCACCAAAGCAATGGATGAGGGCAGAATAGTTCACACTGCCTACCCTGACCCAGCCAAGGCATTTCAAACAGTATATCACTCAAGCATTGTTGACAAACTCAAGAGGTTAGTACAAACCCTTATATCACCCAGTGGACAGTTAGCTGGCTCACAGACATGAGCCAGGAAGTTAGAAATGGGGCTGAGTAATTTGCAGATGACTGCAAATCATGAAGCAGTCATGGAATCCCACACTGACACAAATGTTATCCAGGGAGGGCTGCCACGAACAAATAACTCTTATCAGAACCATGAACTAAAACTAAATGCAAGAAATGCATAATACTATCCTTCAGGAAGTCATTCACCCCTGGTGACTATCACATTGACAACACATCCCCTAAGACCAGTTGGCATAATGATTAGTTTTCACCTCTCATGCACAAGGTACAAGGTTCAGTCCCGACCTCTGATTAATAACCATTTGGAGTTTGCATGTTCACCCTGTGTCTTTGTGGAGTTTCTTCCAGCTCCTAAAACATGCTGTATAATTCCATCTCAAGCACACCAATGACTGGAGCTGTGGGAGCTGTGGGCAGCAAGACAGACTCTAGATGGTATCCTATAGGGAAAAGAGTTGTATAGACCAACCACTTTGGGTATCTACTGTGGTGTGCAGTATCCTCAAGATAAGAGAATGCAGATCACTTATTGTGTGGCTTGGGAGGGCTAGCCACTCAATGGTGTAAAAATGTGGTTCTAGGGATCAGGTCATGTTGACTAATGTTGCCAAGGTGGGCATTGTCATTTGTTGGTGGTTAGTGGGTTGAGGACCCAGTCTACTCCAACCTATGCCAGAGACTCATGCTAACAGTGGGAGGGGGGTGTGTGCCCCTGTTGGCCAGTATGTGGCTGCAACTGGGTCAATAAGCTACTGGTTGGCCAGTGTACAGTTGCTTAGCTGGGGTTACTTTGGATAGCACTGCTGACCTGGACGTAAACCCAATCATCCTGCCAAACATGAAAAAAGAATTGCCACATTCAATGTAGATTCACTGACAGCATGGAGCCGAGAAGTGGATGAAATGATGGTAAGGAGGAGGCCGGACATCCCATGCATCTCAGAGACATGGTGGAAGTTCAGTGCAGCAAGGCCACTTGGCTTGGGATCCAGATTCCACTACTCAGGAGGAGGACAGACTAAAAATGGTGTGGGAAATGTGTTGAGGGAGAGGCTTCACAAGACAGTGAGGGATGTCATCAGAATTAGTGACAGACTCATGGCAATAAGACTTCATTGTAAGGATACGGTAGTATTCATAATCTTAGCCTATGCCAACAGCATGGTGAAGAAAATAGTATATTCAGACAGCAGCTGCAGGGTCTACTAGATAAAGAGGGAGAACAGGAATTGGTGTTGATAATGACTGACCTTAATACACATATCGGGACAGACACAACAGGATATGAGGACTGCCTGGGTCCACATAGGTGGGGCAACAGGAATAAAGAAGGTGAGGCCGCTCTAGACATCTATCTGGAAAATGGCTTGATGATAGCCAACACATGGTTCAGAAATAGAGACAGTCACAAGATCACATAGAAAAGTGGCCAAAATGCAACTCAGGTAGACCTCCCCTTAGTAAGGAAAGCACTTTGGAGTAGAATCAGTGATTGCAAAGTCATCGCTATTGAAACAGTCGGCCCACAGCATAAATCACTGGTTGCCACTATTAGCTGCAAGCAGTGGTCAGAGAAGGCTCTAAGGTCAACAGAGACCAAGCTAAAGACCTAGAAGTTGGCAGGAGAGAAAGCACAACAGTTAAAGGAATTAATCAAGGCTCCAGCATCTCTAGAAGAAGAGGAAGTAGGTGGATTTGAAGAAGAATGGCAGTGCCTAAAATAGCATGTATAAGGTCTACAGGAAACATATGCAGCCAAGCCAAGTATGGAAATAAGGTCCATAAGGAAAACTGGTGGTGGAATATTATGCTCAACTCCTGAGAGACTTTTCAATTTTTCTGTTTCCTAATTGTGTGTTTCTGAACAGTGTGCTGTGTGTCTGTCTACTATGAGGGGGGGTGTTATCACTTCTTTGCTATCTGATATTTAATAGCATAGAGGGATTCCTCTGTACCTTAACTGCTAGCCACAAAATGAGAAATCATTTTATGCTCAACTCCTGAGAGACTTTCTTGGCGACAAACATCTGAATAATAAGTAAAACTTGCAGTAGTGTATTTTAGTCTTCTGTTAAGTACAAACTTGCAGTTTTAAAAGGACTGTATTTTCATTTTTTCTGTTTCCTAATTGTGTGTTTCTGAACAGTGAGCTGTGTGTCTGTCTGCTATAAGAGGGGGTGGTGCTATCACTTCTTTGGGATCTGACATTTAATAGGCCATAGGGATTCCTTGGTACCTTAAGTGCTAGCCACAATGTTTGAGAAATCATTTTATGCTCAACTCCTGAGAGACTTGCTTGGCTACAAACATCTGCATTAGAAGCTGAAGTTAAGTAAAACTTGCAGTAGTATATTTTAGTCTTCTGTTAAGTACAAACATGCAGTTTTAAAAGTGCTGTATTTTCATTTTTTCTGTTTCCTAATTGTGTGTTTCTGAACATTGTGCTATGTGTCTGTCTGCTATAAGAGGGGTGGTGTTATCACTTCTTTGTTATCTGATATTTAATAGCCTAGAGGGATTCCTCTGTACATTAAGTGCTAACCACAAAGTTTGAGAAATCATTTTATGCTCAACTCCTGAGAGACTTGCTTGGCAACAGACATCTGCATAAGAAGATGAAGTTAAGTAAAACTTGCAGTAGTGTAATTTAGTCTTCTGTTACGTGTAAACTTGCAGTTTTAAAAGTACTGTATTTTCATTTTTTTCTGTGTCCTAACTGTGTGATTCTGAACAGTGTGCTGTGTGTCTGTCTGCTATAAGAGGGGGTGGTGTTATCACTTCTTTATTATCTGATAATTAATAGCCTAGAGGGATTCCTCTGTACCTTAAGTGCTAGCCACAAAGTTTGAGACATCATGTTATGTTAAACTCCTGAGAGACGTGCTTGGCTGCAAATATCTGCATTAGAAGCTGAAGTTAAGTAAAACTTGCAGTCGTGTATTTTAATCTTCTGTTAAGTACAAACTTGCAGTTTTAAAAGTACTGCATTTTCATGTTTTCTTTTTACTAATTGTTTGTTTCTGAACAGTGTGCTGTGTGTCTGTCTGCTATAAGAGGGGGTAGTGTTATCACTTCTTTATCTGATATGTAATAGCCTAGAGAGATTCCTATGTACCTTAAGAGCTAGCCACAAAGTTTGAGAAATTATTTTATGCTCAACTCCTGAAAGATTTGCTTGGCTACAAACATTTGTATTAGAATCTGAACTTAAGTAAAACTTGCAGTAGTATATTTTAGTCTTCTGTTAAGTACAAACTTGCAGTTTTAAAAGTACTGTATTTTCATTTTTTTCTGTTTCCTAATTCTGTGTTTCTCAACATTGTGCTGTGTGTCTGTCTGCTCTAAGAGGGGGATGTGTTATCACTTTTTTGTTATCTCATATTTAATGGCCTAGAGGTATTCCTCTGAACCTTAAGTGCTAGCCACAAAGTTTGAGAAATCATTTTATGCTCAACTCTTGAGAGACTTGCTTGGCTACAAATATGTGCATTAGAAGCTGAAGTTAAGTAAAACTTGCAGTAATGTATTTTAGTCTTCTGTTAAGTACAAACTTGCAGTTTTAAATGTATTGTATTTTCATTTTTTCTGTTTCCTAAATGTGTGTTTCTGAACTATGTGCTGTGTGTCTGCTATAAGAGGGGGTGGTGTTATCACTCCTTTGTTATCTGCTATTTAATAGCCTAGAAGGATTATTCTGTACCTTAAGTGCTAGCCACAAACATTGAGAAATCATTTTATGCTCAACTCCTGATAGACTTTCTTGGTTACAAACATCTGCATTAGAAGCTGAAGTTAGGTAAATCTTGCAGTAGTGTATTTTAGTCTTCTGTTAAGTACTAACTTGTATTTTTAAAAGTATTGTATTTTCATTTTTTCTGTTTCCTAATTGTGTGTTTCTGAACAAGGTGCTGTGTGTCTGTCTGCTATAAGAGGGGGTGGTGTTATCACTTGTTTGTTATCTGATATTTAATAGCCTAGAGGGAATCCTCTGTACCTTAAGTGCCAGCCACAACGTTTGAGAAATAATTTTATGCTCAACTCCTTAGAGTTGATTGGCCACAAACTTCTGTATTACAAGTTGAAGTTAAGTAAAACTTGCAGTAGTGTATTTTAGTCTTCTGTTAAGTACAAACTTCTGGTTTTAAAAGTACAGTATTTTCATTTTTACTGTTTCCTAATTGTGTGTTTCTGAACAGTGTAATGTGTGTCTGTCTGCTAAAAGAGGGGGTGGTGTTATCACTTCTTTGTTATCTGATATTTAATAGCCTAGAGGAATTTCTCTGTACGTTAAGTGCTAGCCACAAAGTTTAAGAAATCATTTTATGCTCAACTCCTGGGAGACTTGCTTGGCTACAAACTTCTGCATTAGAAGCTGAAGTTAAATAAAACTTGCAGTTGTGTATTTTAGTCTTCTGTTTAGTACCAACTTGCGGTTTTAAAAGTACTGTATTTTCATTTTTTTTCAGTTTCCTAATTGTGTGTTTCTGAACAGTGTGCTGAGTGTCTGTCTGCTATAAGAGGGAGTGGTATTATCACTTCTTTGTTATCTGACATTTAATAGCCTAGAGGGATTCTTCTGTACCTTACGTGCTAGCCACAAAGTTTGAGAAATCATTTTATGCTCAATTCCTAAGAGACTTGCTTGGCTAAAACATCTGCATTAGAAGCTGAAGTTAAGTTAAACTTGCAGCAGTGTATTTTAATCTTCTGTTAAGAACAAACTTGCATTTTTAAAAGTACTGTATTTACATTTTTTCTGTTTCCTAATTGTGTGTTTCTGAACAGTATGCTGTCTGTCTGCTAAAAGAGGGGGTGGTGTTATCACTTCTTTGTCATCTGATATTTAATAGCCTAGAGGGATTCCTCTGTACTTTAAGTGCCAGCCACAAAGTTTGTGAAATCATTTTATCCTCAACTCCTTAGAGTTGCTTGGCTACAAACATCTGAATAAGAAGTTAAAGTTAAGTAAAACTTGCAGTAGTGTATTTTAGTCTTCTGTTAAGTACAAACTTGCAGTTTTAAAAGTACTGTATTTTCATTTTTTCTGTTTCCTAATTGTGTATTTCTGAATAGTGTGCTGTGTGCCTGTCTGCTATAAGAGAGGGTTGTGTTATCACTTCTTTGTTATCTGATATTTAAAGGCCTAGAGGGATTCCTCTGTACCTTAAGTGCTAGCCACAAAGTTTGAGAAATCATTTTATGCTCAACTCCTGAGAGGCTTGCTTGGATACAAACATCTGCATTAGAAGCTGAAGTTAAGTAAAACTTGCAGTAGTGCATTTTAGACTTTTGTTAAGTACATTTTTCTGTTTCCTAATTGTGCTTTCTGTTTGGTGTATGTGTGTTCTGTCTGTCTATAGGGGAGGGTGGTGTTATCACTATTTTGTTATCTGATATTTAATAGCCTAGAGGGATTCATCTGTACCTTAAGTGCTAGCCACAAAGTTTGAGAAATCATTTTATGCTCAACTCCTGAGAGACTTGCTTGGCTACAAACATCTGCATTAGAAGCTGAAGTTAAGTAAAACTTGCAGTAGTGTATTTTAGTCTTCTGTTAAGTACAAACTTGCAGTTTTAAAAGTATTCTATTTTCATTTCTTCTGTTTCCTAATTGTGTGTTTCTGAACAGTGTGCTGTTTCTCTGTCTGCTATAAGAGGGATGGTGTTATCACTTATTTGTTATATGATTTTTAATAGCCTAGAGGGATTGCTGTCTATATTAAGTGCTAGCCACAAAGTTTGACTAATCATTTTATGCTCAACTCCTGAGAGACTTGCTTGGCTACAAACATCTGCATTAGAAGCTGAAGTTAAGTAAAACTTGCAGTAGTGTATTTTAGTCTTTTGTTAAGTACAAACTTGCAGTTTTAAAACCACTGTTTTTTCATTGTTTCTGTTTCCTAATTGTGTGTTTCTGAACAGTGTACTGTGTGTCTGTCTGTTATAAGGGGGATGGTGTTATCACTTATTTCTCACTTGTATTTAATAGCCTAGAGGATTTCTTCTATACATTAAGTGCTAACCACAAAGTTTTAGAAATCATTTTATGCTCTATTCCTGAGAGACTTGCTTGGCTACAAACATCTGCATTAGAAGCTGAAGTTAAGTTAAACTTGCAGCAATGTATTTTAGTCTTCTGTTAAGTACAAACTTGCAGTTTTAAAAGCACTGTATTTTCATTTTTTCTGTTTCCTAATTGTGTGTTTTTGAACAGTGTGCTGTGTGACTTTCTGCTGTAAGAGGGGGTGGTGTTATCACTTCTTTGTTATCTGATATTTAATATCCTAGAGGGATTCCTCTGTACCTTAAGTGCTAGCCACAAAGTTTGAGGAAACATTTTTTGCTCAACTGATGAGAGACTGCTAGGCTACAAACATCTGCATTAGAAGCTGAAGTTAAGTAAAACTTGCAGTAGTGTATTTTAGTCTTCTGTTAAGTACAAACTTGTAGTTTTAAAAGTACTGCATTTTCATTTTTTCTGTTTCCTAATTGTGTGTTTCTAAACAGTGTGCTGTGTGTCTGTCTGCTATAAGAGGGGGTGGTGTTATCACTTCTTTGTTATCTGATATTTAATAGCCTAGAGGGATTTCTCTGTACATTAAGGGCTAGCCACAAAGTTTAAGAAATCATTTTATGCTCAACTCCTGAGAGACTTGCTTGGCTACAAACATCTACATTAGAAGATGAAGTTAAATAACTTGCAGTAGTGTATTTTAGTCTTCTGTTAAGTACAAACTTGCAGTTTTAAAAGTACTGTATTTTCATTTTTTCTGTTAAGTACAAACTTGTAGTTTTAAAAGTACTGTATTTTCATTTCTTCTGTTTCCTAATTGTGTGTTTCTGAACAGTGTGCTGTGTGTCTGCTATAAGAGGGGTGGTGTTATCACTTCTTTGTTATCTGATATTTAATAGCCTAGAGGAATTCCTGTGTACATTAAGTGCTAGCCACAAAGTTTGAGAAATTATTTTATGCTCAACTCCTGAGAGACTTGCTTGGCTACAAACAGCTGCATTAGAAGCTGAAGTTAAGTAAAACTTGCAGTCCTGTATTTTAGTCTTTTGTTTAGTACAAACTTGCAGTTTTTAAAGTACTGTATTTTCATTGTTTCTGTTTCCTAATTGTTTGTTTCTGAACAGTGTGCTGTGTGTCTGTCTGCTATAAGAGGGGGTAGTGTTATCACTTCTTTATCTGATATTTAATAGCCTAGAGGGATTCCTCTATACCTTAAGTGCTAGCCACAAAGTTTGAGAAATCATTTTATGCTCAACTCCTGAGAGACTTGCTTGGCTACAAACATCTGCATTAGAAGCTGAAGTTAAGTAAAACTTGCAGTAGTATATTTTAGTCTTCTGTTAAGTACAAACTTGCAGTTTTAAAAGTATTGTATTTTCATTTTTTCTGTTTCCTAATTGTGTGTTTCTGAACATTGTGCTGTGTGTCTGTCTGCTATAAGAGGGGTAGGTGTTATCACTTCTTTGTTATCTGACATTTAATAGCCTAGAGGGATTCTTCTGTACCTTAAGTGCTAGCCACAAAGTTTGAGAAATCATTTTATGCTCAATTCCTGAGAGACTTGCTTGGCTACAAACATCTGCATTAGAAGCTGAAGTTAAGTTAAACTTGCAGCAGTGTATTTTAGTCTTCTGTTAAGTACAAACTTGCAGTTTTAAAAGCACTGTATTTTCATTTTTTCTGTTTCCTAATTGTGTGTTTTTGAACAGTGTGCTGTGTGACTTTCTGCTGTAAGAGGGGGTGGTGTTATCACTTCTTTGTTATTTGATATTTAATATCCTAGAGGGATTCCTCTGTACCTTAAGTGCTAGCCACAAAGTTTGAGGAAACATTTTTTGCTCAACTGATGAGAGACTGCTAGGCTACAAACATCTGCATTAAAAGCTGAAGTTAAGTAAAACTTGGAGTAGGTTATTTTAGTCTTCTGTTAAGTACAAACTTGTAGTTTTAAAAGTACTGCATTTTCATTTTTTCTGTTTCCTAATTGTGTGTTTCTAAACAGTGTGCTGTGTGTCTGTCTGCTATAAGAGGGGGTGGTGTTATCACTTCTTTGTTATCTGATATTTAATAGCCTAGAGGGATTTCTCTGTACATTAAGTGCTAGCCACAAAGTTTAAGAAATCATTTTATGCTCAACTCCTGAGAGACTTGCTTGGCTACAAACATCTGCATTAGAAGCTGAAGTTAAGTAAAACTTGCAGTCATGTATTTTAGTCTTCTGATTAGTACCAACTTGCAGTATTAAAAGTACTGTATTTTCATTTTTTCTGTTTCCTAATTGTGTGTTTCTGAACAGTGTGCTGTTTCTGTCAACTATAAGAGGGGGTGGTGTTATCACTTCTTTGTTATCTGATATTTAATAGCCTATAGGGATTCCTCTGTTCCTTAAGTGCCAGCCGCAAAGTTTGCAAAATCAGTTTATGCTCAACTCCTTAGAGTTGCTTGGCTACAAACATCAGCATTAGACGTTGAAGTTAAGTAAAGCTTGCAGTAGTGTATTTTAGTCTTCTGTTAAGTACAAACTTGCAGTTTTAATCGTACTGTATTGTCATTGTTTCTGTTTCCTAATTGTGTGTTTCTGAACAGTGTGCTGTGTGTCTGTCTGCTATAAGAGGAGGTGGTGTTATCACTTCTTTGTTACCTGATATTTAATAGCCTAGAGGGATTCCTCTGTACCTTAAGTGCTAGCCACAAAGTTTGAGAATCATTTTATGCTCAACTCCTTGCTTGGCGACAAACATCTGCATTAGAAGCTGAAGTTAAGTAAAACTTGCAGTAGTGTATTTTAGTCTTCTGTTAAGTACAAACTTGTAGTTTTAAAAGTACTGTATTTTCATTTCTTCTGTTTCCTAATTGTGTGTTTCTGAACAGTGTGCTGTGTGTCTGTCTAAGAGGGGGTGGTGTTATCACTTCTTTGTTATCTGATATTTAATAGCCTAGAGGTATTCCTGTGTACATTAAGTGCTAGCCACAAAGTTTGAGAAATTATTTTATGCTCAACTCCTGAGAGACTTGCTTGGCTACAAACAGCTGCATTAGAAGCTGAAGTTAAGTAAAACTTACAGTAGTATATTTTATTCTTCTGTTAAGTACAAAATTTGCAGTTTTAAAAGTATTGTATTTTCATTTTTTCTGTTTCCTAATTGTGTGTTTCTGAACATTGTGCTGTGTGTCTGTCTGCTATAAGAGGGGTAGGTGTTATCACTTCTTTGTTATCTGACATTTAATAGCCTAGAGGGATTCTTCTGTACCTTACGTCTAGCCACAAAGTTTGAGAAATCATTTTATGCTCAACTCCTGAGAGACTTGCTTGGCTTCAATCATCTGCATTAGAAGTTGAAATTTAGTTAAACTTGCAGCAGTGTATTTTAGTTGTCTGTTAAGTACAAACTTCCAGTTTTAAAAGTATTGTATTTTCATTTTTTCTGTTTCCTAACTGTATGTTTCTAAACATTGTGCTGTGTGTCTGTCTGCTACAAGAGGGGTAGGTGTTATCCCTTCTTTGTTATCTGACATTTAATAGCCTAAAGGGATTCTTTTGTACCTTAAGTGCTAGCCACAACGTTTGAGAAATCTGTGAAATCACCTATGATGTAACTCAGCACATGCACCTTCCTGATATGGTTGAATACACACTTCAACACATCTTCCTCATGGGCTTTGTTCCTGTAGAAGGGTGTACATCAACATGCATCCATCTGAGTTAGGGGACAGAGCACCTGATACTTGCATGCATAGACACATCCTGACTCTCTTCAACTGTGAAGTAGACCAACATGTCGTCATGGATCTTTCCTAAATGGACACTAGTAATAACTTCGCTGTGTGCAACAGATCTGTGTGAATTGTTAATGCTACATCATGTCTGTTACATCTGATAGATGTCCTCAAAGAGGTTATTGAGGGCATGCATGTTGGCAGCACTATCATCCTGTGGAACCTGTCCAGGCCAAGGCATTT